>NC_088934.1:45645000-45650000 GCF_038396675.1 Hydra vulgaris | reverse complement strand
ACACAATTTAAATTTTAGATTTTAATTTTAGCATAGGCATGTCCAACTTAAAAGGTCTAGAAGAATTTAAGAAAGAAAACAGTAAAGAAATAAAATAAAATAAAGAACTAGAAGATGCAAAGTGAATAAACTCTACGAAGTTCAAAACGTTATAATAAAATCTTGAAAAGATCTATCTAAGTATAATAATTTAAGAATATTAGGAATCTCATTAATGTAAAATCTTGTAATTCCATTAGAAATTTCAATGTTAGTAGCCTTATTGTTGCAAGGTTGTATATTATTTTCACTTGATTATTTTGTTATATCATTTGTTATTTGTAATTCTATAGTTGCCTAACTTGTACAGGTTTATAATTTTTATAATTGTGTAATATGACTTTTAATAATATAATTACAGAATATAAACTTTCAAGAAAAATAATTGAGTGGCAAAATTTGCATTTAAAGTTTTTACAACTTAGCTAAGAAATTAAAAATCAAAATATATTTATATAATGAAAACCAAAGTCTGCTCCTTGTTAATAAAAATTTATGAAACTGAAAACTTTAGAGTTTGAAATAAATTATCTAAAATTTTGCAGCTTTAGATATCTTATCTAGTTTTTTTAAGTTTAAAATGTGCGTGTGTTAATAACAATATCTTTGTGTAATAATATTCTATTATACCTAGATGATTTAATAAATGGCTTATTGAATAAGAATTTAATGACTACATTAAATTGGTTACTATTGTATAATTGATCGACTAATACATTCTAACATAATTTTTATATTTTCAAGGTTGCTTATTACTAGACAGTTTTAAATAAAGCGAGACTGATATAAGGTAATAAATTACAGTGACATTAAAAACTTATATTGATTAAAAATGATAAATTGTAATACTAAAATTAACTCGAAATAACAGCAATAAAGATATATGTAGAGAGATAGATATTGACAGATATAGATATATATTGGAAATATTGCGAGACGTAATAGTCTTGAAAAAAACTGTAATATAAATAATGAAATAATATTCATACAAAAAAATAGAGAGAAAGTTCAATATACTCTAAAGTGATAAGTAAAAGCTTTGGTCATGATAAACATTATTTGACTGTTTTGAAAATGTAACTTTACAAATTTTCAAATGGAAATTAGTATTATTTTTTTGTAATATAGCATAGATTATTCCTAAAGCAATTTTCGAAAAGAAGAAAAAAAAGCCTACTTAATTAATAAAAGAAATTAACCAAAGGAGGGGGAAGAAAAAATATGCCTGGTTGGTGTAAGAAAAAGAAAAGTGTAGAAATAAGCAAAACTAATAAAACTTTGGATATTTGGATATTTGACACTTTAGAGTTAATTAATACACATGTATAATTAATATAAATACATATGCATATACAAACATATAGATAAATATATTTACACAAGCACAAATACATATATAAATGTATGCATGCACACATACACACATATATGTTTATATATATATATATATATATATATATATATATATATATATATATATATATATATATATATATGTATTCTGATTTACTCCCAACAAGGCTGCAAACAACCACGATTATGTTAGGGTTTTCTAGAAAAAAAGAATAGAGTAAAAAAAGAAAAGCAACGAAGTAGTTGACAGAAGACTTGAAAAGTTGTATGAGTCAAAAAACATGAAGATAGGAGAGAGTTCCAAAGGATTAAAGTGCAGGGAAAAAAACTAAACAAATAAAAGTTTATGGAGCATGCAGGGACAAATACAGTAAAAGAATGAGACTTTGCTGAATAATGAGTCTAGTGAGAATGAGTTTTGGTTGATGGAACTAGAGATAATAGCTTCTTTGAGCAGGGACCATGATTTTTGTTGAAAAGAGAAAGCGATCCAACTTTATGACAATGGGAGGCTCAAGTTTGGTAGGATAGAATTACTTCAGGGTCCAACTATAATTACAATGCATTTTGGACCTTATCTAAAAGATAAAGAGCATCATTAGAAAAACCAGCCCAAATATGATAACAGTATTCCAGGAATGAATAAAAGGTAGCGGTAGAGAACGGAATAAGGAGTAAGAAAATGACTAACGCAATAAAGAGAAGCAACCTTAGCAGAATATTTGTTTTCATGAGAGGTTAGTAGTGAATTATAATCCAAGAAGAGGTAAAAAAGAAGACTCAGTGAGAAGTTTGCCATTCAAAAATATAAGAATGTTGACAATATTGCACTAGCTATTTGCAATAAATAACTAATGTAAAGAAGAGTATGGTAATAAGATTCAAGAATCGACTTAGAAATAAATTTCTTTGTAGATAGTTTTGCCTTATTTTTAGGAGAGATAATAAGTCAGTCCAATGGATAAGATATGGAATGTTAGAACCTTCTTTTGTTAATGGCGCTGTTGAAAGTTTTCCTAAAGTCTCTAGAGTCTAACTTCTGAGATTAGATACAAGATTTAATGAACTGAAAATAATGAAACTTAGCATCAGGCAGCACCTTTTTACATCGATTTCTTGCAATAATAAATAAGTGTTCACAAGAGAGTTGTTCTTTTAAAAAGATTTAAAAAATAGTTATGATAAGATATAGCAGCTGCGTAGTGAAGACCATGGAGTAGAATGAGGCTTGACTTAAAACTGACAAGAAGGTATAAAATCTTCTATTCCTGCCAGGACCCAGGAGGTTACGTAGGAGGCGTATTTATCAGCAGAGAAAGAAAAATATCAGCCCAAGGACTGTTACAAAAATAATCATGAAAAGAATCCCATTCAGCTTTAGGGTAGTAGTAAGTAGTGCAATGACAGAGTGAGTCCAAAGAAGAATGAGATAAAAGATTTATAGAGATCATTGCATGGTCGGAACCACCTAAGGAAAAAAAAGAGAAATTGAGCGCAAGCTAAGGGTCAGAGACAAGACACAAATCAAGGAATGAAGGTAAATGATTAGGGTCTATCTGCATAAGAGATTGAGAAATGCAGAAGTTATGGGCTTTAGTGCCAGCAGGATCAGTATTGTTATAGCCTAGCTAGTCGCCAATAGCAACAAAATTGGCATGGAGTAAAGAGAAAGGGTATGGTCAAACTGAAATTAAATCTAAAAGACTGTAGTCTTGATCAGAAGGAGAATGGTAAAGAACAAAGAGAAAGGTGGCACAGTTAAGAGATGCTAGGCGGAAACACATAAAATAATGATCAAAAGGTTCAAATCTGATTCCTCGATATATAGGTAAATTGATGCATAAGTATACCCCTAAGCCAAGCATTGATGCATGGCTTCGGGGTATACTTTTTTCGATCAAAGCATCAAAGACTAAGATATGAAAAAGGAACAGCCGAATTAGTCTCACAAAGAGCAAGCAAGTCTGGTGAGTTTTGCAAGAGGTAAGATTCAACTGATGAATGGTTACTTCGAAAACTGCAAATATTTGTGAAAGATATATTAGAAGAGTTAGGTGACAGGGATGGGTTTTTAGGTTTACTATTTTGGTTTACTTTAGACATGATTTAAGTTTTAAGAGAACTTTACTCATTCATAGATAGAGTGCGGTGCCCCACACAATAAGCTGTGCAGTTGTCTTAGTCCTGCTAATCAACCCCAAGTCATAACTTAGGGCTCTCTATATGGTTTTTCAACTACAAAGATGTATTGTAGTTAAAAAGTCTCTTTCAACTACAGTATATCCTTATATTGTAGTCGAAAGAGATATATTGTAGTCTTTCAACAGCATTTAAACAACTTCAACAATTAAGGTACATTTTAAGGTTGTCTAAAAGTTAAAACAATTAAAATAATGCGGAAATTTGTTAAGTTTTATCTTTTTTTAAAAACTGCAATTAGGGGCCATCCATATATTACATACGCAAAAATCTTTAAAAAAAAACCTCCCCTTCCCCTGTTGCACCTCGTACATTTTTATACCCCCTTCCTTCCCCATGCGTGTGTACACTTGGTGGTATAAACTCCCTCCTCCTCCATGGTGGTCGTACCTCCCCCACCCCCATATAAGTTTCATATGCTTAGTGTTTTAACCCCCTCTACCCAATTCCATTTATTCTATGTAAGTTTTATTAATTCCATTCTTTATTCTTTGTAGGTTTTATTTATTACTTTTTTTATTTTATCAGGTTAATAATTCATTACTTAGAGATTAATAGTTCATTATTTAGAGATTTATAGTTCATTAATTCTAATTTAGCATTTTTCTTTACTTTATATTCTAGAATAATATATAACAAGAATGATGTCAAAGTTTGGTTCTTGGGCTCTTAGAAACAAAGTGAGAAAATTTTCTACTTCATTGAAAAGTTTTGCAGCTGCACACAAAAAGAAAATGGGTAAATGGTTTACTTTATATCACTATTTAATTTTGGTTTGATTTTCTATAAAGATAAAATAAGCAACCTAATATTAAAAATAAAATAATAACAAAAGTAAAAATAATGTATAATAGTTTTAAATTTGTAAATTTAAACATCGAGTGGTTGGGCTACGTTATTTCTTTTGTGATCAACAAAGTTGTTTTACATTTTTTATTTAAATGAAAAAATAAAGAATAATATGCTACAGTTTGTTTAAGCTGCTTGTTAAGTTACTACACTATTTGTTGTAAAATATAACATTAATTTTGCTAAAATCTAGAGTTCTTCTTTGTCTTGTTGTCTTGGTCTGGAACTGGAAAATGTATTTTTTGAGAATAATTAGTTTAACTCTGTGTGTGTATATATATATATATATATATATATATATATATATATATATATATATATATATATATATATATATATATATATATATATATATATATATATATATATATATATATACATATATATACATATATATAAATATATATAAATATATATATATAATATATATATATATATATATATATATATATATATATATATATACATATACATATATGTATTCATATATATATATATATACATATATATATATAGTTCTATAGATTGTTGCCTTTGGGAGTACGGAAGAAAAAAATGAT
>NC_088934.1:45637500-45640000 GCF_038396675.1 Hydra vulgaris | reverse complement strand
AATATAAAAATTATTTTTAGTCATAATAAGTTTAAAAAATGCACGATTTATTTTGATGTAAATAGTTTATTAATAAGATATTTTGTTTATTGTTAATTCAATAACGTAAAGTTTTAATGACGTTCATTTAATTTACGAAAATAAATTATGATCACGAATATGTTATCGGTAACTGATAAATAACAAAAAAAAACTTTATTGTTTAAAAACATTATTCAAAAGAGTTCACAAATTAAATAAGAAAAAATGTATTAACAGTTAATAAAATAACCAAAAACCAAATATAAAATCATAAGAAAATAAACAAATATTTTACGTTTCATGAAAAAAATATTTTTTTCAAAATAAAATTTAGTTCATATTTGAAGAAAATAATAAAAATGATTTTATTTGTAACTTTTGTTATAGTGAGAAAAAAACAAACTGTATGATTTTTAACGCGTTAATAAAATAACTTTAATTACAATGCGGTACTTGAAAAGACGCTAGTGACGCAATATAACTTCTAACGATGCAAAATATATTTGCTGAGTTGAGTTACTTAGAAATGCGCTACGCGTTTTCGCTACGCAGCGAAATCTCGTAACAAGGCCTGATATATATATATATATATATATATATATATATATATATATATATATATATATATATATATATATATGTATATATAACTCCTAACTGGTTGACAGAAAGTTTTCTGCATTTTGTTGACACAAAAAAAAAATTAGAATACAAGACCAGAATTTTTTTATTTATTACTTGATAAGCTGTCAGTGTAACTTTTAGCTATTTTGTATGAAAACTATGAGTCTAAAGAATAAAATAAGCTAAAAAGATTTGAGTCAGGCCAAAAATGGGCGAAGTTATTGCTGAAAATGCCACTTAACTTATGTTACACGGAAAACAAGGTAAAAAAATTGCTTTAACTTTTAGGTCAAATTTCTGCAAATCAGTAAAGCAGTTTTTATTAGAAACTTTTACAAGATGTTAAGAAATCTATGCCAATTTTAAAAATATTTAAAACTTTATGAATATGAGGTGACCAGCTAAGGAAAATAAACTTGTTTTTTTGATACTTTATTTTTAACTTACGTTACATCACTTACCTTACTGAGCGATATTTATTGTGGGTTTTTTATATCTATTATTGAGAATTAGAGTTACGTAACTAAAGAATTGCAAAAGTATTTAACTTATTATTAAAACTAGTTAACAAAGGAAATTTATAAAACTGGTGGCACTATTTCCGAGTAATTTTTTATAACATTTATGATTGTTATCAAATCAAAAACAGTTTTTCTGCAAGACCAAGAGCAGCTTTAAAAAATTATTTTAGTATTACAACTTTATTAATTCTTATTTGAGTTATTTAAATAAGAAAATCTTTGGTTTGTCGAAGTTTTTATTTACACTTCTTACGTTAATGTGTATTGCCTTATTTCCATTAGGTTGAATTTTTAAAATGCTGTAAAGTATTTACATTTAAATCTTTTAAAATATTTTTGATTTAAAAACCGCTATTACAGTTTAGGAGGGAGAGGATATATGTGATCATTTGAGAATGGAGGGAAGGGGTTAAGAATTGACAAATATAAGATGACATGCTTTATAAATGATCCCCCTCTATTGGATTTACAAATGATTTGTTTTACTAAAACAAAAATAAAAAAGGTTTCAACTGATTTTTTTTTTATATTAGGAGAATATCAAATTATTCTTTTCTTTTCTTTTTTTTAATGTCTAAATAAAAATGTTTATATAATTCTTATTTTTATTTGTTTATGTATGTTTATATATCAACCAAATGAAGAATACATAAACAAATAAAAGAAACAATACTATAAATAATTTTAATTATCATTAAAAAAAATTAAAGATTTTTTTTCTAAATTCTCCTAATATAAAAAGTTAAAACCTTGTCAAACCAACACAACAAAATATGAAGTACTTAATGGCGCAATTTATTTTGTTAACAAAAAAACGCCAGAACATTAGTCAATGCATGTAGTTTTAACTTGCATAACACAGTTTAAAATAAAAATGTGCTTTAACTAAGCATCGTTATTCAAAACTTTAAATGCAAAAATGTAACATTTAATGTTCTTTAGCATATATTATTAAAAAATTTAAGTCTTTTAACTAAATTTTAGAAAAAACAAAACTTTATCATGCTTTTGTTAACTGACGTTACATGAAAATTGAAAAAGTTCTTTCATTATTTTCTTGAAAAAAGATATATTTTATAAAGTATAAAATCTGACCAACAACAATTTCAACATGTAAGCTCCATTTTTATGCCTAAGTAATTCTTGTTATGCAAATAAATTCATGGTTAAAATAACATTTTACAATGATGCTTTTTTATCATGCGGCAAGGAGAAAAACCGTAACTTTCAGAAGCATAAAAATGACTTAAATTAATTAATTTTAGTACTTAAGGTATATTTTAAATAAACTTTCATGTGTCTACAACAATATTCATTTGCTAAAAGTTGATGAA
>NC_088934.1:45577500-45635000 GCF_038396675.1 Hydra vulgaris | reverse complement strand
AATGGTACTTGTAAACCTAAAATAATCTTTGCTCTCACATCAATATCGCTGGTAAAGTAATTAAACATTTTTATTTTCACAATATTTTATATTTTTTAATCACTAACTTTTTAAAAAACAAGAATCATTTTCAGTAGCACTGTCGAAATTAAAAATTTAAGATATAACTATAAAAAAAAATTAATGTTTTAACATTTCAAATAATAAGGTATTATTTTAATTCAATTGTACTAAAGTTAAGAAAAGGAAAATATTAGTAATATTAAACATTTAAAAAATCTAATATTGAATTTAATTAACTAATATTTAGAAAAATTTAAAGAAAATAAACATTCTGTTATACGTTTCTCCATTGTTTTTGTTGATTGAGTTTTTTAATTGATCTTGTTTTGCATAAATTTATTATATTGCATTAGTTTTAATGTCTTAAGAAAATTAAAAAATGAAGAGAATTATATGACTTCAATGTCACATTAAGGTAATGTGTTAAGCATTTTTTTATTTAAAAGCTGGTATGCTTCTCCTGTATAGAATTCTTTTTCTGCACACAAAGTTAAAAATTTGAAAAAGTTCAAAACTGCGCTACCAAAGCAATTTTGCTTCTTGGAGCGTTATTAAATAATACCACCTTATTAAATAAAAGACTTTTAATTTCTAAATGAAAGACTAAAAACTTATTCTTAAAAATTATATTTACAAAATTGAAATTGTGAGATAATAATTATAAATTAAAATTTATTTGTCACTTCTTTATTTATTAGTTAATTAAAAGTTCTTAAAAAAATTTTTTTTTTATTAAAATCACTTAAAACACTACTTAATATATCCAAAAAAACTAAAACCTGTCCTAAAAACTTACCACCTTAGTTTCTGTTTAAACTAACACTCATCCGTTATTTAATTTTTTAACCTTTTATAACTATAAAATATCTGGAATGCACTTTGTGACTTAATGGTGACAAGGATTTTATTTAAGGATTTTTTCATTTAATATTTTTAATTAATTTGAAAAATCAAAATGTAATTTATAAATGTTTTAAGGGTAATTTTCTCTTTATATTTTTATTTACTTTAGGATCCAAGAGTTCTTGATGCTATGCTTCCTTATATGATATCTCAATATGGAAACCCTCATTCAAGAACTCATTCTTATGGATGGGAAGCAGAAAAGGCTGTTGAGACAGCAAGGCAAGTATGAAAAAAATGTTTTTAGCGCATACAGATATTTTATTTTTGCTAATTTTGTTAACATTTTACATTTATTTATTAACACAAAAAGAAAAGCATCCATCCATAATTATTATTTTTTTTTTTTTTTAATTTATTCATGTTTGTTTTTTGTTGTTGCTTTTTTTTTTTTTGAAGTGCTAAAATTGTTATCTTTCTGTAAATAAAATCTTTTTTTATGTTGTATAAACACAGAAAGCTTTGCGGCCATCTATTTATTTTATCCTCCATTAAGTTGTGAGTAAGAATTATGTAATACAGCACTCCCAGTGACTCAATGTTGAGCTGGTGTTTCTGTGCTCAAATTATTAAAAAAATAATAAAAATAATGTGTATGAGCCCTAACAACCAACAGTTTTCTTTTTACTTGATTCTTGTGATTTCTTTAAACAAAAATATAGCACAGGTACAGTTATATTTCATCTCAAATTGCAGTAACATCAATATCTATTACTTTGTGTGATTAGGTTTTGTTTTTATATGAAAATCTTACTATTTTTTACCATGACTTACTAAATTATTATACTAACAATATTAACCCTCGGAATTCAGAAAAATAAGGTTGGCGATATTTAGCTGACCTTAATCTGTTAGAGGTTTGGCATCTGGTCAGCAAAAAAAAATTTGATAAAAAGGTTTTACCATAAAAAAACAAGGTCTGTGATTTTTTGCTGACTTCAAACACTTCTAGGTCAGCATTGCCAAACGCCAACCATAATTTCGAGGGCTGCAATATATTTATATGCAGTCTAACAACAGCTCCAAAAATGTTTGAGAACTTTTAAGCTTTTACAGAGAGAGAACTTCACATGTTCTGGAATCTATTTTTTTATTTTTTTGAATCTGGAGTTCCATAGTCTATATCATTATTTTCCTTAAAGGCTAAAGGTTTGATAAAATTTGATTCTAAAATGAATCTTTTTTTTTTCTTTTTTTTTGCTTATTTAAATTTGCTAAACATTTTTCTATTTCCTAATTACAAATCAATATTATTTGACTCTAAATAGGGTCATAGTTTGATTCAAATTATGACCCTATTTAGAATTTAGAATTTTATGACCCTATTTAGAGTCAATTATATTTGACTCTAAATAGGGTCATAACTTTTAATGCAAAGTTCTATTAGGGACTTTACAGTTAAAAAAATGACTGCTAAATAAATTTTATTAATCTTTAGACTGTTATAACAGAAAATAGTTTAACTTTTTCAACTTAGCATGTTGGAAATCTAATAGGAGCAGATCCAAAGGAAATCATCTTTACTAGTGGAGCTACTGAATCAAATAATATTGCTATTAAGGTGAGTAATTTAAAAAAATTACAGTTATCTATAAAGTTATTACAGATATTTGTTTTAATTATTTATTTGTACAGTTATTTTCTATTATTATTATTATTATTATTATTATTATTATTATTATTATTATTATTATTATTATTATTATATAATATAGTAAAATAGGGTCAAATGGAATAGTAAAGGGTTTTAATTGTTTATTTTTTCACAGAAAAAAAAATTTTTAAAGTTGTAGAGAATATTGAGCTGTATTTAAATATATAAAAATTAAATAATTTTTTTTTAAAACTTTATTTGATTAAAAAAAAATTATTCCATTCTGCACTAACATTCGGGGAAAATGTAATTTGCAAATATATGTGTAATTAAAAAAACAAAAAGCTACTAATAATAACAATTAAAAAAACAATCAGTAATAACAATTAAAAAAATCAACCAAATTAAATGAACTTTTTTATTCTTGTGATGATGTTGAGTCGTTTAGAGGTACTAGAGGTTGAGTTGAGTTTTCAGTTGTGCGGCACTTTTTGGTGCAATAAAACTCAGCGTCTTTTACATATCGCTTTGGTATGCATGTTTGACATAGCCAAACCTTGCAATTTGAATTTTCACACTGGTACTTTTACATATTTTGACTTGCTGAAGCTTTGCCTAAAACTTTGCGACACTTTTTACACTTAAATTGGTTTGCAGCTAATATTTTCGTTGGATTTGTTGCTTAGTTTATTTGCTGTTTGCCATTAGAGCTAAGCTTACATTATTTTTTAGCTTGCTTTGCTGCTTTTTTGCTCTCAACATCTTTCAACCTTTCAAGTTTTTCAGGTTTGTTGAGACACTCCCTTTCGAATCATGGCACATCTACATTTTTTCTTTTTTGTGTGTCAAAGTGTTGGATACGAAACATTTGTTGCAAAGCTGCTGCAAGTGATTGGACTGATTGCAGTTGTTTTTTAACCTCTTTTTGAATTTCCTTTTAAATAGCTGGAAGTACTACAACATTGAAGGTTGTTTGCAGACAGGGTATCATTTTTTCAAGGTGACTTCAGAGCTTATGCTATGTGACATATACTGATGCTAGATATTGGTGTAGATTCAGAGGGCAGTGGCTGAGGTAGTGTAGTTCTTGGTGCTAGTATTGGTGATGATATCATAGATTCTGGTTGTTGAGATGATTGAGAAAGCTCAGGTTCAGATGATGGTGTTTCAAATGTATTAGCAATTTGCAACTTTGACTGATCGATTTTATTGATATCAAGTGGAAACAAGCCAGTATTCTGAAACCCAGTGACTATTTTGGTATGTGTAAAAACTTTACCAGAGCTGAAAAGTTTTTTTGCATTTGACTAAAACATTCTTTTGATAAGTTGCTGAACTTTGTCTCAGCATGAAGCAATAAACATGACATGGCAATAAACACCGACATCTAGTGGCTGCAGAATGTGACGAATGAGCTGGTAAGCAAATTAACAAGATATTGTTTCTGATGCAAATAACTACAACCCGATAAGTGACATGTGTCACATGTTTATCTACAACTAAAATATGAATACCTAAAATTAGATAACTATAATTAAATTGATTTAATCTTTTGTGAATGTAAAATTAGATAAATATAATTAGATAGCTAAAAGTAGATTGAACTAATTACCTGGAATTTTTTAATGGCGGGAACATACACGTTAGTGAGCCACTGCACAAACTGCTTATCTTCCATCCATCTGGATGGAGATATAGCATATATGGCATCATTTGGACCACTTAATCACTAATCTCTGTACAGACATTTTTTTGATTTAAAAATAATGTATAGAGCAAGACGATTACCAGCAGCATTAATGCAATTTCCAACTGTATAATGGATTTTTTCGTTGTTGCCGACCAATTTCAATGGCCATTTTGCACCACGCTGGCAAACTATATTTTGCTTACTATGATCACCAGAGAAGTTAATTTCATCAAAATTCCACAAATGACATAGAGTGTTTTTGTTGATACCTGCTATGTTGAATTCTCTTTGCAGTGTGTTGAAATACTTAATGCTTCTATTTTTTGTGTGCAAGAAGCGGCTCTGAGTGATGAAATATTGCCTATGACTCTGATGCTCTCCACCTCCATGCTCTTCACCAATATCTTGGATGTGTCTGTGAAGAGTTTCTACTGGTGTGCTGAATGATTTAGCAGGTTTGTTTAGTGAAACTTCACTGCTTTGTACATTAACAACCGCAACTTGCTCTTTGATGTATAGTTTTTCTTTTTTCTTTGCAAGTTGTTTCGAGTTCTTTGCAAGTTGTTTCGAGGCATTTTTTTTATTAAAATAGATTTAACAATAATCCATTTGAAGTTTATGCAAAAAATTTATAGAGATAGCTTGGTCACTTGAGACTTAATTAATTAATAAAAACTGCATTTAACAAAAGAGTAACTAGCATATTTCATTCATTCATTAGAATTTTTTGATAAAATCAGTCAATACAAGTCATTCATTTAAATTTAGAATAATAATATAAATAAAACAGCATTTAAGAAGCAAGCTATTGCATCACTTATTATTAGCGTATTTCATTCAATCCCACAATTCTCCTTTTCCGTTTTTTACTCATAACTTTTTTTCCTAAATAGCAAATTTAATTTTAAAAAAAGATTCTTGATCAGCAAAAAAAGTCAAACCAGAAATCTTTTTAAGTGCAATGATATAAATTTTATCTTCCGAAAGTTTTATGTTCATTTTTCAAAATAATAAAAAAAATCTTATTACAGATACTTTTTAAATTTATTAAAAAATTTTAAACTTTATAAGAATTTTTTCATAAAAAATAAAATTTAATATCATCTTACTCAGAAAAGTATTCTCATAAACGTGATTTTAAAATATTTGCAAAATGATTATCCAATAATTATAAGCAAAAGAATAAGTCATAACTGTTTCATTGGACCCGCTATTTTATTTTATCCTGTTTTACTTTATATATTTTGAATTTTATTCTATATATTTTACTCTATATATTTTGAACTTGTTTCTCCGCGCAGCGGCCTTGTTCATCAAGGTTCATGTTTCGGAGTTATAGAGTTGAGAGAGGGTTATAACCACTATTAAATAGCCTCCTCATCTGTAGTGGCTTCATCGGTCTTGAGGAGGTGAATAACAAAAAAAAAAAAGAATTCATTTTTTTGTTGTAAAATTATACACACACATACGCAGATATATATATATATATATATATATATATATATATATATATATATATATATATATATATATATATATATATATATATTGAATACTGCACTATTATATGCTTGAAATGTTTTTAAAAAAAAACAGTTTTTTTTTTTGTTTTTTTTTAATAAAAATAAAAAAACTTTTGATTTAAACTTTAACTTTACTTTTTTTTTAAATTTGACTAATGTTGAATCCTGTCATTATGAATAAGAAATCTAATATCTAATATAAGAAATTTAATCTAATATAAGAAATTATAAATAAAAAAAATTAAATTTTAATTTTTATATTTTGCAAAATGTAAAACAGCTGGAGTGAGAATTCCACAAAGAGAAAGAAATAACTTCATTTTTACCCTCTGGCATACTTTTTATTTTTGGTTTTAAAAAGTTAAAAAATATAGTTCAATTTTAATTAAAAATTAAGAATTAAAATAATTTATAGTTTAATACATATAATAGCATCTAGAAGGTATCTTCATTTTATTATATGGGTAATTCCATATTAAATGACCCAGGTCATGTCACCATACATCTCAGATCCTGATTTTTATACAGTTAAGAGTGCTTAGTAAAATAAGAATTCTTTGAAATTTTTAGCCTCTGGCTCCTAGAATGTCCTAAAAAATGACTATTTTACTTTTAGCAGACTCTGGCCAGACTCTCTTGTCCCCTTAGAATTGCAACATTTATTTAGAAGTGTCAAGTCACATAACTTTAAAAATATTTGTTTCAAATAAAGAAATATTTGTTTTAAGTCACATAACTTTAAAAATATTTAAGCTCTGAAACTTTCAGCATTTGTGTAGTCCTAATGAACGCTTATTAAATTTGTTTCTGGGGCAGATGACCAGAGGGTCCATGGCCCGGGGCACTGGGGCCACGCCCCACTTATTTTTTCAAAAAAAAAATTAATTACAAAAATAGAAAGTCTTAAGATTGTGTTAAGATTTGCTTAGATGGGTCAATGGTCAAAGTATGCATATATCCAGTTGTTGTTGCATGTGCAATGGTACAAATTATGTTGGTAATTGGAACCCAGCACTTATCTGTTCTAGATGGTTAGAAAAGTTTGTTAAAAGGACTGTGCATGTGCATAAATATTACCATAACATCTTGCTCATGCCAATCCAATCAAATGTGTCATATTTACACAGAACAAATTCACCAAATTTCAATGCATTTATGTTAATTTTTAATTTGTTAATGTTATTTTGTTGATTAGGTTAAATACTTTGAATATTAGAAAATGAAAACACATGTTATATTAAAATCTTCACTTGTTTGTTTAAAACTAATTGTATCTATAGATTCTGAGTTAAAATGATGATAACTCATAATTCCAGGAATTTTTCTACTTAGCTAAAAGCGTTTTTTCAAAAAAGTTTTTCTTTTTCAATTTTGAAAAAAGTAAACCCTTGAATATTTTTTGCACAGCAGTCAAGCATTTTATTACATTCAATATCTGGTCATTTATGGGACTCTGTAAACTTGCATTTGCAGTTAATCGTTTTACAGTGCCACCAATACTGTCATATGGTGACTTATCATGACTTGTAGCAAAAATGTCCACTCTGCATCAGTATCAAAATCATCTTTATGGAGACAGATATTTTAAAACTTTTTTGGTTTTAACCTTAAAGAATCTTTGAAATATTAGAATGGTTTTCTTTTAAATAATTAGCTATTTGTATCTTAACTTCATACACAAAACCAATGTCATGCTCATTATCTTCTGACATGAAGCAAAACGATTTTCCTTCAAACTGGTCAATTTCGTTTAATAAATAAAAGGCAACGGGGTTTAACATGCATTAACTTTGACACCAATGGTAACTTTAGATTATTTAGATTATAACTTTAGATCTTGAATCACAACCCTGTAGTTTGAATCACAACCCTGTAGTTTTCTGCTAAAGACAATAAGCAGTCTTTTGCCAAATTTTCATTCTGTTGCCTTAGGTATCTTGTTTGAAATTTTTCAATGTAGGAACAGTTAACTTGTTTATTGCATCAATTTGTATTCTTAAATTGTTGTTGTCTCACAGATCAATGTTTTTATATCTGTTTTCTTTAAAAAGTTTAATTATACAATGAAAAATTCTGTTAAAATCACTATTTTAGATGGATGACAGTTTTTAATCCATATACTTGCAAATCAAAAATCTTATAAACATATATACTTTTTTTTTTTTTTATCATCTAGGAAATTTTATTAAAGCAAATGGATTATACTTATCTATAGAGAAGCACATAGTTACTTCTTTGATGAGTTGAAATCCTATACTTTTGCTTTATATATATATATATATATATATATATATATATATATATATATATATATATATATATATATATATATATATATATATATATATATATATATATATACACAGTATTGGACAAAACATTTGCAACCAACATCGAACAATGCTAAAAAGTGTTCCTAATTTTAAATTTCTTAAAAATGAAACAAACTATACTACCACAGGAAACAGTTTAGGAGTCTGGAGTCATAGCATGCCATGACATGAGCAATCAGTTGACAGGTGACAGCACACAGGCAGATATTCGTTGACAAGTACCATTTTGCAGCGGACAAAACAAGTGCAACTTTTTTGGTTTGTTTCATTTTCTTAAGTCTGGTCCGTGTCAACGTCACGCAAGTTTTTTAATAATTAAAGGAAGTATCCAGAAGTTTCCAGAAGAAGCATCTGGAAGCATCGAAAAGAAGCATTTAAAATCTTCCAGAACAAGTTCACACAGGTTCATTTTACTATATAAGAGACATGTAAATCGACATGTAATTCAGTCAGTATATGGAAGTCAATCAGTCAGTATTATCAAGACAGTTTATCGAAGTGAGTTTTATCAAAGTGTTTTATCGAAGAACATCAATACAAGAAGTGAAATACAACAAGTGTTTCATTACATCAATACAGTCCACATCCAACCAAGACGTTGTGTTCCACAGAGCATTATTGTATCATCACAAGGTAAATGTAACACGAAAAGCCTTGAGAAGCGTGATTATTCATTTTTATTATTTTTATGACTTTAAGTGCAAAAATGGCTCTCGACAGTCTTGGATTGGAACTAAGAAAGAAAATTATTGGCAATTACGTAAGTGGAATGTCACAAAAAAGTATTTGTGATAAATATCGCGTAAAAAATGGATCGTATCAAGACTATGTTCCAAATATCGTTCTACGGGGAAGTTGGCAGCAGATAACAAAGGTGGAAGACTACCTGCCACCACTTCTAGAGAGAATTCTATGATCGTCAGATCCATCAAGAAGGATCCCTGGATATCATCAGTCGAGATACAAAAGCAATTAGAGCTGCCTGTATTGGACCGAACAATCAGACGACGTGCTGTTGAATCCGGATTGTTTTCTCGACGCCCTGCAAAGAAACCGCCGATTTCACTAAAAACCAGAAGAAAAGACTCCTGTTTGCTACATCTCATATTGACTGGAATGTGCAGAAATGGCGAACTGTCCTGTTCAGTGATGAATCAAAGTTCAACATCATCGGGAGCGATGGCATTTGCCGTGTATGTTGACCGGCCGGAAAACGCCTCGATATACATTACTGACATAAGACTGTGAAGCATGGTGGAGGCAATGCAATGGTCTGGGGGTGTTTTTCTGCTAACGGTCTAGGTCCAATACATCGAAATGATGGAATAATGGACTGTTTCATGTATAAAAATATCCTGAAAGATATTATGTTACCTCATGCTGAATGGAATATGCCAATAAAATGGGTTTTTCAGCAAGACAACGATCCGAAACACACTGCAAAAGTAGTCAAGCATTGGTTTCAAGAGAACCACCTATCGGTGACGGATTGGCCGCCTCAATCTCCGGATCTCAACCCTATCGAGAACCTGTTGGAGATTGTCAACCGCAGAATTAATCGTGATGGTGTTCGTAATAAGGATCAACTGTTTGAACAAATCCAAAAGGCCTGGGCAGCGATTCCACAAAGTTTCATTGATCACCTGATCGAATCTATGCCTTGAAGATGCAAGGCTGTGATCGACAACAAAGGATTCGCCACGAAATATTGATAGCAAAATACAGCTTGGTCAACATTTTGTCGAGTTGCACTTGTTTTGTCCAGAAGGAAATCAACTTTTTTTTAATACTTTTGATTAATTTATTAATTTTCGTGTACAAATAATGAACTTTGTGATGAATAAAACTTGAAGAACTTTGTCTCTAAACAGTTACATAGTTATTTCTCTAAATTGAAAAATGCAGCACTTTTATATAAAGAACTAAATTAGCATTATTTGGTTGCACTCGTTTTGTCCGATACTGTATATTAGGGTGTTTCATTTCCGACAAATTTTCGAAAATGATTACGTTACATGCATAACGGGGTAAATAATGTGCCAAAAAAAAGTCTGAAAAATTTTCAAAATTTTAAAATGTCATCTAGAGGTCGCCATCTTGAAAAAACAGCGTTTTTTACACTTTTTTCAACTTTAAACTTGAAAAACTTAAAAAATAATTAAATTTATGTTACGTTACTGGGTGTATATATTAAAGGTTATTATATGAACATTTGGTGAAATTTTCAGAAAAATTGGTAAATGTCTAGAGGTCGCCGTATTAAAATATAAAGCTAAAAAACTTGTTATTTTTTTAAATCTTAAAAAAAATTTAACTGGGCTATTTTTAGGCTTTAGCTTTTCTAAGAATAATAATTAATAAAGAAGATATTAGTAACATACAAAATACTATAAAGTATTAATTAGTTTTGATTTCGAATCGGATGAATTTTGCTTTCTGTGTTGTTCCACAACTTGCAAAATAAATTGTCGTTGTTCTTCATTTTGTGCACACTCGCGGAAATCACCAATAAGTTTTATTCCTCTTTCGGCGCAATCATTTGTTACCTCTAATTGTTTAACAAAATCATCTGCAGTTCGATAATCTTGGAAGAATTTCCACTGTTGTGGATTCATCTGGAGCCATTCCTGGTTGTTTATTACCCCTAATAAATCAAAAAGAAGCCACGACCGTGGTCCAATTAAAAAATAAATAACGGTTGAAGAACTTAATGTCGAAAATTTTGGTTTCCCAATTAAAAATGTTTTTGGTCTTGGGGTAGAAAAAAGTTTCTTTGCCATTATTGTTCTGGTAAATTCTGACAATTTTTCATTAAATAAAGATAGAATAACAAGCTCTTATGTTAAATACCAAATGTTAAATACGGTTATGTTAAATACGGTTAATCGACGAAATCACAGCGGTTGCGATATCTGAATCTTCTTGATACCAGTTCATTGCAAAAAAAAATTTGAAGTCATCAACTGGAGCAAATACGGAAATCCTCGAGCGGAGAAATTGCATCGAATAAAAAAGACTAATAAACTTAGCCATGCGGTGGATCATAATTTGTTCATTATTGGACATAATAAATTTATTAGATAAGAGTTCCATTTTTAAAATATATATGGAATGTGACATAAATCTGGCATTGTGAATTGCACCTGGTTTGTGAATTTTGAATATTCTTTCCATTGATAGTTTCCCCCCAAGGTAGATAATAGTTAATTCAATTAACTCAAGATAATCTTCTCGCGGAAATATTTTCTCTTTGAGGCATTGGTAAGCCCATTTCAGAACTAAACTTGCTTGATTAAATATTTCTGATTTAATATCAGTAGGCCATTTAAAAAAATTCAGGTTTGAGTAATCAATATCAATTCTAGAAAATTCGGCTCGGAAACGTTGAAAATAGGTTCATCTGGATTTTTGCTACCTCCTCTTAATGCGGTAAATGCATGCTTAATGTGTAGCTCATTATGATGATGGCGACATGCGAGCCATAGAAGAGGTCTCTTTAACTCAATTTCAATTAAAGTTGCTGCTCCTTTTTTATTACCTGTGTTGCTTGCTGTTGTATCAAAGCATATACCAACAATGTTTTCCAAAATGTTCCAATCTTGCGCAAGTTTCACGACCTCGTCACATTGAGTTTTACCTGTCGAATCTTTAATCAAAGGTACACCAATAAGTTTCGGCCTGCAAATAAAACTTAAGTTAGTTTCTTTGAATACAAAAATAAAAAATATACATAGGATTTATATAAATAAATAAATAAGTACCCGTTAAGAGATCCGCTAATAAGAACTGCTACACGTTCTTCATTATGAGCTATGTCTAAATGAAAAAGCTTCGAATCCCAGTGCAAAATGGCCTTTTTAGGTTTGTTTATCTCCCAGTCAGCTTTAATTGACAGAACAATATTCTTTCGCGCATTTTGTCTTTGACGATGCACAGTTGATACTGACATAGAAATTTCATTAAGTTTGCCTCCGCTTTTGCAGATGATAGTGGATTGAAATAGAAGTTGTTGGCGAACTGATAAACAACATCGATCAGCCACAGATGCCGTTACTTCTGAGAGCTTCTTTGATGATATCTCTAGTGAATTTGTTAAAGGCACCTTTCTTTTCTTTAGTGGTAAAGGAGTAAACTCTGTATCTTTTTGATCTTCTTCGTCAGCACTTTCGACTATTTCACTGACATCAAAGGCACTCGATTTTTGATCTTCGGTTGAACTTTTCCGAAAATCTATGCTTAGTCTATCTTCTCGACGTTCTAAAAATTTTGAAACATCTAGATCGATGCTACCTGTCATATGATACTTTCTGCTACTCTTTTGATCTTCATAAAATGCCCAATCTTCTTTCCATTTTGGTCTACGTGATACTAATAACTGTTCATATGCATTTACTGCTGAAATGTCGCAAAGTTTCTCAAGTTCATTACAAAATGTGACAATTTTTTCTTTTCCAGCTTTAACATCTCGACTTGCGTGATCAATTTTTTTTATTTTCACCATTTCCACAAACATTTTGGTAACCAATGAAAGACAAG
Source organism: Hydra vulgaris (assembly GCF_038396675.1). Lineage (NCBI taxonomy): Eukaryota > Metazoa > Cnidaria > Hydrozoa > Anthoathecata > Hydridae > Hydra > Hydra vulgaris. Next base: position 45,622,358 of record NC_088934.1, on the reverse strand, counting down.
AGTTATCTGAACGAACTGGTACTCCAGCTTTTTCCCAAACTTCCTTAAGCTCACCAAGAACAAGTTTAAAAATATCTCTTGCAGAAGTGTCGCCTTTTGAATAAAAATGTAAATGAGAGTATCTACCCAAAACATGTTTTTTTGTTGGTAGACGACTGAAACTTGATAATTTATTGGATTCAGGGTAACCAATTAACCAATCTTGATTATTTTTTCTTAGGTTCATCGTTACAATAAAATATTCGCTTTTCCAACTAGTTTTAAAATTGTTTTAATATTTCAATTTTGCTAATTGAAATAAGAACGAATTTTTTAAAATAAATTTATGAAATTTATATTCATACGTCCAGATGTTTATTTTGCAAACTATTTAATCACGCAACAACTTTTAGTGGTCAATTATGCTCAAAACATAAATTATGCATTTTATTAAAGGTGAAAGCATTTAAGCAATTATCAGCAAAAAAATATGTTGAAAAAATAAAACTTTATAATTCGGCGACCACTAGACATTTACCAATTTTTCTGAAAATTTCACCAAATGTTCATATAATAACCTTTAATATATACACCCAGTAACGTAACATAAATTTAATTATTTTTTAAGTTTTTCAAGTTTACAGTTGAAAAAAGTGTAAAAAACGCTGTTTTTTCAAGATGGCGACCTCTAGATGACATTTTAAAATTTTGAAAATTTTTCTGACTTTTTTTTGGCACATTATTTACCCTGTTATGCATGTAACGTAATCATTTTCGAAAATTTGTCGGAAATGAAACACCCTACTGTATATATATATATATATATATATATATATATATATATATATATATATATATATATATATATATATATATATATATATATATATATATATATATATATATATATATATATATATATTAATTTATAAAAGTTTATCTATTTATATCTAAAATTTATTGAAAAAAGAAAGATTCTATTTTTAATATAATTGTTTTCTCTTTGATTCTCCTAACTTTTTTCTTCAAAAAATTGTTGCTCGTGACCGAATCTCCTTAAATATTAGAAAAATATCTCCTTAAATCTCCTTAAAATCCCTAATTTTAGCCCCAGTTTTAATAGTGGGAACCCTTTACTTTCTTAAAACATTTTAAGAAAGACCATTGAATACAGAATGATCGAAAACCGAATGGAACAAATAGAAACAAAAAATTTTTGAAGACAATATTTTCAAAATTATCTTTATTTTGTTAAAAATGAAAAAAAAAAATTTTTTTGAGAAAATAGGTGGGGCGTGGGCCATAGACTCTCTGGTCGTCTGCCCCAGAAACAATTTTAACAAGCTTTCATTAGGACTACACAAATGCTGAAAGTTTCAGAGCTCCAGTTTGTCTGTAAGGTAATAAAAAATATCTCACAAAATCCCAATGCAAAAAGTGGGGCACTTAGCCCAGTTCCCCCTAATGTCTTGGGACCCTGAAAACAATTTTAACAATAGCATTCATTGGCGCTACAGAAATTCCAAAAGTTTTAGAGCTCTAGCTGGTTTGGAAGTTAGTGATAAGCCAATTGCAATATTCCGCTACAAAAAAGTGGGAACCGTGCCCCGTTATCCATATATGGAAATCCATATACTTGCAGATCAAAATCTTTATATTTTTTGAAAAATCAATGAATATAGAATAATGTGTAATAATTTTTTTGATATCATAAAGGCCACATGGGTTTCTTGAGCATTATAAACAAGTACATAAAAATTGCTTAAACTTATTTAAATTGATAATTACAGGTACTTAATGGTAATTTTATACACTTCTGATCATTCCATTGGATTTGTCACCCCCAAGAATAGCCAGTTACAAGTTTTTAAGTAGAAAATGTGACTTGAAACCTTTAGATAAATGTTGCAATTCTAAGGTGACAAGAGGCCAGTATCTGCTAAAAGTAAAATGGTCATATTTCAGGATCTTCTTGGAGCCAGAGGCTAAAATTTTCATGGAATTCTTGTTTTAATAAGTATTCTCAACTATATAAAAATCAGTAAAATCTGAGATGTAGGGTAATATTTTTAAAAATTCTGGGCCATTTGACATGGAATTACCCATATCCATTAATATTGATATTTATTTACATATATAATGGGAGAAAGTAATACTCCCTAGCCCCTTGTGGTTTAAATGGTTTTCATTAAAAAATTTTAATGATAACCATTTAAACTACACAAGTAACCATAGTTAACTATATTAACTGCAAAAATAATTTTAAAATGTAAGTTTAAAAATATTTTATTCATTTTGTCTGAATAGCATAATGTAGATGATGAGTAGATGTTGCTTTAAAAACAGAAAATTCAAAAAGTTACTGTTTATTCTTTTTTTATGATGTTGAAAATATATAAGCAAATAAAATTAAAATTAAGTTTAATGTTTTAAGTATAGAATAATATAAAAATAGAAGATTAAATTGAAATTATTTATGTAAAAATGGAAATATTTAAAGGAATATACATATTGGAGATGAATAGACAAATAAAAATAAAAAGAATTTAAATGCAATAAAAAAGGAAAAAAAGTAGAAAATGTGGAAAGGGTATAACAGCTGAATTAATTTTGATAATTTTAGGTAGAAGACACACATTTAAAATTTATTAATATTCAGTTATATTAAAGAAATATTAATAATAAGGTAATGATATTTTAATGAAAGTGATCTAAGATGGGTTTGTCTGTGTAACAAAGTTAGACTTCAAAACAATGATTGAAAGCATTGGAACAAAACTTTGAAGTTTAAAATAGTGGTCATATTTGTAATGAAATAAAACAAAAACTTGGATTGGATAAAGCAGGGTTTTTTTATTATGAAAAACCGGTTGACAACATTTACAGTTTTTTAAAAACTGTAACAATAATTGAGACCAAGATAGTTTTGAATGCATTATTTATAATCAATAATACCATAAAATGATGCTAACTTCCCAGATCTCAGAGATTAAGTATTGGAGTAAAGTTCTTTAGAAATCACAGTTGAAGTTTACAGAGACAATCTTTTTTGTAGCCTGCTCTCAATTAACCTAGAAAATAAAAAATGTTTTTTAATTTATTTATTTCAGTTTAAAAGTTATTTAAATTAAGTTTAAAGAATTTAAAGTTGCCAAACCAAATTATTAAGATATTAACGAAAAATCTCATGCTTTTAATTGTCATTGTTTTTTTGTTTTTTTTTAATTGTTACTTAATCTTATCCTTTGCAAAGCTGCCAGGGTAAACAGAAATGGACACACAAAATTTTTAAACAAATATCTGAATAAATTTATGCATCTTTCTTATTTTATATTTGTATAGTCCTGTTATTAGTTTTGCTTATTTGAAAATAAAACATGATTTATGATTTTTATTCAAGTATTATACATTTTACAGAACATTCTATTCAAGGCAAACATCCTCCTTTTTGTTTAGAACAAAAGCAAATTAAAATTATAATTTTTACAGTGTTTTTCTATATCATGGTGGCCATCGTATTATATGTTCTATATTTATCTTTATCTTATTGTATATTCCATTTTTATTTAAACAGAATGAACTTTTTTATTTTGTTTTTTTCTTGTCTGCTTATCACCATGTATTTTATTAACTAATAATTAGTTTCAATAAACAACAATTTTATTGAATATTTGATAAATTATCTAACTTTAATTATAAAGTATGTTGATTTAACTTGTATTTATTGATATGGATTATAATACTAACAATAATGTAGTTTGAAATGTTTTTTTTACCTAACAAAATGGAAAGCCCAAAATTTTAAGTAAAATTTAACTTCTACAAAAATATTTATTTTTATTGTTGTCAAAAGTTAACATGTTAATCAAAAAACAAAATGCCTTTAAAATAGTCTAATTTTTTGATATTTGCTTTAGTTCTTTAAACATAATTTAAATAACTTTTAAATTTGAATAAATAAAATAAATTAAAAAATTTAGCTTAAAACTCTAAACTTATTTTTTAAGTTTTATTTAAGAAATGGTATGTGTATGTGGTATGTACCACATACACTAGACTACAAGGTATGTAAGTAAACACAATTAAAAGTAGCCTCCTCGACTGTAGTGGCTTTCACTGCCTTGGGGCGGTAAAATAACGTTAAAATAAAATTTGTCTTAAAGTAATTCAGGTAAATTTTATTACTTTCTGTGTAAGCTTTTTAACAATGAATGAAGCCAGATCACTCTTTTAATAACTAAAAAAAATTATTTTTGTACTTTTTGTGCTTTTTATTTTTGTTACAGGGTGTTGCAAAGTTTAATAAAAGAAAAAAAAATCACATTATTACCTCACAAACTGTAAGTAAAATTTTTTTTAAAAAAACTTGTTTTAATTTAATTTTTTAAACAATATGTTTTTTTTGTTTTTTATTGTGAAGTTTCTTTTTAAAACTTTTTAATTTAAATGTTTTCTTTTTAAGGTAAAATAAATCAATTTGATTCAAATTCAAATTTTATAATAATTAAGTTTGAGTATAAAAGCTCACTGAGTGAGTTTCTATTTTTTAATTTGTTTGGAGTTATAAATTTCTCTCGTTATAAAACAATTGAGTAAAAAATTTGAGCTAAAATGAATCAGTTATAAGTAGTATTATGGAATGGGTTTAAAAACTTTTAAACCAGGTTTGAAGTAGTAAAATCAGGTTTGAAGTTGTAAAACCAGGTTTGAAGTAGTAAAATCAGGTTTGAAGTTGTTAACTTTCTTTATATCTATTTATTATAAAGTATAGGCTGGCTATTTTAGTCAATATAAGCCTGTAATTGCTAATATGCCTCTCGGTAATTATGATTTAACAGTACAACTATATATTTAACAGGAGCATAAATGTGTGTTAGATTCATGCCGATATTTAGAAGGAGAAGGTTTTAATGTAACCTACTTACCAGTTAAATCCAATGGACTAGTAGATATTCAGGTATCTTGTTTTAATGTTTTAATTTTTTTATAAATTGGAAAGTTTGTTTCACACACACACACACACACACACACACACACACACACACACACACACACACACACACACACACACACACACACATATATATATATATATATATATATATATTATTGTTCTGTTCCTTAAGAACATTGAGCATTCTATTTGTAGAATACACTAACATAATTTATATATATATAAATTAAATTAGTGTAAAACTCTCAACAAGTATAGATTTCAAATTCGTATTTATTTTTGCGTTAGCTGAGTTAGTTTGCTGTTTGGATTTTAGGTTTTTAGTAATTTGGTTACCAAGATCTTATTAAGACATTATTAAGGTTAATGTTATTGTGATTTGTGTATCAAGGTTAAGCATTGTGCATTGTTTTTGTGGTCCTCTGCGTCTTAGGTTTATGTGTTACTTTTTTGTCTTTTCTACATTAAAGTTAATGTCAGTTTGTAATATGGTGTTTCGTTCTTAAAAAAAGATTAGTTAAATTGATTAGTTAAATAGATTAATTAAAATTAGAAAATAGATTAGTCAGCATAGAGTTTACATCTTGATTTTATTTGGAAGATAAATATTGTAAATAGTATTGCTTCTATCACTGAAGCTTGCAGTATGTCACTTTAATCTGAAACCTTCTCTGAAAATTTCTCCAAAAACTACTTTTTCCATTCATGCCTCAATTCAGTGTGTGATTTCATCACCGATTCCATGTTTTCTACATTAATAGATAAGGCACTTGTGGTGCACTTTGTCAAAAACTAGCAAAATCAAGATATTTCAACAATGATAAACTTTTCACAGCTAACTTAAATTAAGTTAACTTAAATTAACTCTTGTAATTTGAACTCCTGTAATTTGAAAGATAATTTAAATTAAACTATTTCATTGGTCTCTTCAATAATTAGAATTTAACTCCTCAATAGTTAGAATTAAACTCCTATAACTATAAATATACAAAACTCTTGATAACTGTAGTATTATTTTTGTTATTTTAACTAAATATATAAAATATTTTATTTAAACAGAAAAATAAAAAATTATACATTGTAACTTACTATTGTTTATCAATAAATTTTGATTTTAATCTGTTAAAAGTGTCTAGTTTTTGATTGTGGTGATATGTTTCATAGGATTATAAATGTGTTTTATTTTTTAGCTACAAAAACATAAAAAGCTAGAACAAAAGTTTGATAATTATTTGCATGTTGATGATTGCATGCATTTATTATTGCATGCAATTATTTGCATGTTGATGATTGCATGCAAGATTATCAAATCTTTCTGTTGGCCTCCAATTAGCAACTAGAAATGTTTCGAAAGTCTCAAGTCATATTGTATATATATGTAGCTTTTTGTGTCTGATAAACATTTGAATTTCATATAACATTCTTAATTACATTTCTTATATTATTAAACATGGTTTATCTTTCAATGTTAAATAATTTTACAAGGTTCTTAAAGATGCTATTCGTCCAGAAACTTCTTTATTATCTATCATGTTTGTAAACAATGAGATTGGGGTACAACAACCAATTGAAGAAATTGGTAATGTTTTGATATATTTTTTTCATTCTCAGCTTTTATTTGGTTGTATTTTTTTGTTACATAAATTTCTTTGTTTTACTTTTAATTACTTATGCATATTTTTTTATTATTTACAAACTTTCTTTTTTGTTTAAATTTTTTAAGGAGCTATATGTAAGGAGAAAAAAATATTCTTTCACACTGATGCAGCTCAGGTAACATTTTATTATGATTCAAAACATATAATATATGATATAAACAAATATAATATAATTATATAATGTAATATATAAATAACCCTGATAAATATAAGCAATTTTATTAAATGACTAGGTGTGGAAAATTGTGAGGAGTGCTGCTAAATAACAAGAAATGAAACTAGCATTAATATTCAATGCAGAGGCCCATATTGGGTTACTGGTGTCCTCATTCTAGACCCTTTTAATCTAATCAACAAAGAGGGGCAAAAGATGACAAAAAACTTTTCCTAGAAAGTTTTGTATCATCTTTTTTATGATTTATATATTGTTTAAACCTTTTTTTTTATTGTTATTATTTTTAGGCAGTAGGCAAGATTCCCATTGATGTTAATAAGCTGAATATTGACTTACTTTCAATAAGTGGTCATAAAGTATATGGACCAAAAGGTTTGTTTTAAATCAATTAAAATATATCAATCAAATTAAGGTATTTAATACAAGATATAAAATCAATACTGGGTTGAATTAAGTGACAGTGAACTGCAATATCAGAAAATATTTCTGGTTTTATCAAATTAAGTTAATAGTTTTATCATTCTCAGTAAAAGGTGTGATCAATGTTTTAATGAAAGGGTCAATTTATCGTATTGGGAAAATTTTTTGAAATCAAACAATAAATTTACTATTGCAAAAATAGTAACAGTCAAGGCTTACACTATTTAATTTATTATTTGTTTAAAAATTAGTCATGAATTAATTGGTGATAAAAATAATTGTAAATAAATATATGTTAATATATATGTTATTAGAGTTTTTTAGTTTTATTTTAAAATAGCTAAAAGTTGTTTAAATTAGTTTTTGTATGATTTTAAACACCTCTATCTATAGTTTTATAATTATTTGCGTTAGAGAGTTCTAAGCATTTATTTGACGGCCATATTTGATTTATAATAAAATACTAAATAGGGAAGACCTGGGCTAGTTGTCCGCAAGGGTAAGTTGACGAACTGTATTTATCTTCAGAGCCTTTCATCAGAAAGTGACAAAAATTACACAGAACCTTCCTAATTTCATCATTTACAATAGTATTGTCAGGATTCGCGCATGTGCATGAGAGATATTAAGATTTATGCGTTGTTTGGACAAAAACATAACCTTTGGAATATCGCTTCCTTTTTACTTTACAAAGAAAATAGTTAGTCATATGAAAAAAAATTGTTGTAAAAGTTCCAGTTACAATTGGTTTACTATAGACTATTTTTCAAAGTTGCCGTTTTTTTGTAAGAAAAAATTTTTTTTTTTTTTTAATTTTTAACAATATTGAAAAAATTTATTCTTACAAAAAAATTTAAAAAAATTTTTTTAGGTTTTTTTTTCACAGATAAAAAGTGGGCTACTGTTTTGCTGTTATACGTACTAATATTTGGTACCAGCTAAAAGTAATATTAAATTTTGCGATAAATCTGTTGCCAAAATTAATAGTAAAAAAATTTCTATTTATTTTGCTCTTTATAGTACATTAATAATCATTTTTATAGTTTGCGCCAACTTATCCCATGGTGGGGTAAGTTGCCACAATTAATTTTTTTTTGGAATCGCCCCAAAAAAATTTTTTTGTAAATGAATGCAAATTTAATAAGTCACCCAAATTCGTACTCTTTAAGACTACACTTTAATATTTTTAAAAAAGTGTACTGTTAGGGCTACAGAGCTCATAGAGTAAAAACCGAGCCAACTAGCCCCAGGAAGGTTAAAAGAAAATATAAGACTCAAAGAAAATATAAGTAGTCGGAATTTTTTTATTTCAAAAATATTTGATCACCGCTAAATTCCATTAGACTGCTGTGGTTTGCAGTTATTTCTTTTGTTCTAGTAGGTAATACAATTTCAAAATATTTTTTAAAATGTTTAAATTTATCATGTAAAGTATAAAAAGAACTGAAACAGTTTCAAAACTATTAAATTAAAGAAGTAAATAAAATTAGTTTATAAATTACATAGAACTTGAAAATCATCAAAATTTATTGATCTATTTTTAGCAGAACTTTTATCTCTAATTCCATTAAAACTTCCTCTTAAAAAACAAAGTGCATCCACAGTTTTGTCCACCATTCTGTACCACAAATTGTATTAAATTACACCAACAGCAGAAAATGACTTTCCAGATTCAATGTTAGTTTTTATTGCGCACATCTCTAAATAGTCTGATTTCGTTTTTTAAGCACTTGGTTACATTACGCACTGTGGTTGTTTCCTAACAATTTTATAGTTCATTCATTTTCGAATGGCTTTTTGCAACCCTTTTTTTATTAATTTCTCAGAATTGTTTCATTAATCTCAACTAATTCCAAAAGGAATTTTCTGAGTTTGTTCATCAAGAGCTATAATCTTATGTTGAGAATACTTGCTTTGGTCAGTGCGGTAAATTGAAATTTTTAAACTTTATTTTTCTAATATCATCGTCAGAGCTTCTTGAAGGTAACAAATTAATATAGACAACTCCATTCTTCTTGATATGTTCATTTAACGCACAAGAAATTATTTGTTTATTAACAATTTTGCTTTGCCTGTTAAACATAAATTCAATTGTCTTAGGGGCAAAAATTTGTTTTTCATCCTTGCAATAAAATGACTCAGCAACTAATTTTATTGAAAAATGTGCTGAGATAGTAGCTAAAACTATTTTAATATTTGTGTCTGTAGGATTTATACTCAGTTTAAATTCAATATCTAGTCTGTAAAATTTTACTTAGTTTTAATTTAACATCAGGTCTGCAAGATTTATACTTAGTTTTAATGCAATATCTGGTCTGTAAGATTTATTCTTAGTTTTCATTTGATATCTGGTCTGTAATACTTAGTTAATAACTGTTACTTACATATTGCTTACATTTTATTAATAACTTTTTGAAGCACAAATACTCGTAGTTCCTAAAATTCTGCTACAAACAAAGTTCTTAAAGCTTCCTTTGTTTTTTAGGATTATAGTTTTTATTTCACTAAAACAAGTTTTTACTGGAATTATTTGCTTGTCAATGGAGTGCAAAGCTTTTAGCTTTATAGCAAGAAAATTTTGGTAAACAATAATACAGCTCCAACCTTATAAATTTTATTGTGTTTGCTAACTAAATCATTAAGTTATCAACAGTGTATATAAGTTTTTTAACTTTTTTTATCTAAATACTTTATATATACTAATATAAAGTATCTAGATATAATATTTTTAATCACCAGTTATTTGTACATTCTAGTTTCTAATCTATCTCATAAAGTGAAGAGTTAATACACTTTATTTACCTTTGAGTTTTATGAGTGATAAAGACTGCAAAACTCAAATTCTGTAGACAAGATAGAGAGGTAACAACCAGGAAAATATCATGACATGCTGGTTCAAGAGATGTATTCTAAAGGAGGTTGTAATACTGTAAAAAATAGCTGATCCAGTTCATTGAAAACTAAAGGAGATTTTAATTTTAACTTTAAAAATAAAGAGTCAGTAATGACATCTTTGACCGCAATATTTTGTTTAAAGATGAGGAAACAATTTTATTTAGTTAATAAAAATAAATAAAGTTAATACCAAATTTAATAAATTTGAATCTAATTTGAATTTTAAATGAATTTCCGGTGAAAAGTAATTTTTGTATTGCTTTTTTTTGTTGTTGTTTTTTTGTTGTGTGGTTAACAATCACTTTGAAAAACTGTAGCTTTTTGTATTTTCAACAGTATTTTAACAACTTTCAAAAACTGAATGAAACAATATTTCTCTCAAAATAAGTTATTTTAAGTGCGTTTAATGCATTTGCCCTATTAATAAAACATATAGTACTTTTTCTTTTTTGAAGTTTAAAAACATTAAATGTTGGTATAATGTATATTGTATAAATTTTTATAAGTTTCAATATATAATTATAAATATATATATAAGTTTGTAAAACGTGTGAATATTTCAGGTGTTGGTGCTTTATATGTAAGAAGAAGACCTCGCGTTCGTTTAGAACCCATGATGAGTGGTGGAGGTCAAGAAAGGTATTTTTTAATTTAAAAACAAAAAAACATTTTTAATATTAAGAAACGTTTTAAAAAAAGTGTTTAAAGATGTAAATCCAAAAATCATAAAAAAATAATTTCATTATTTATGCAGAGGATTAAGAAGTGGAACATTGCCAGCTCCTTTAGTTGTTGGATTAGGTGCAGCTTGTGACATAGCTCGCCAAGAGATCGAGGTAATTATTTTTTGCATTAAAATATAATTTCCTAATATTTAAACATAAATTGTTAAATTTCAAGTGTTTTAGTGAGTACCAAAAAAAAATGGAGTTTCAAAATTTTTATTTGTTTAAACAACAATAGTTTTTAAAAAGTTGTCTTTTTAATGTGGTACGATTTGATTTTGTGAATCCAGGCGAAATTTGGCATTTGTGCTTTAAATGCTAAAATATGATACTAAGTAAATTTTTTTAAATTTGTTTTGTACTTAAATTTAATAATAATAAATATAAATAAGGTAATTGTAGCATTTTAAGTACAATTTACCTAACTTAGGCCTGTTTTGAGTAATTGCATTACAAATGTATGTATGTATGCATGTATGTATGCATGTATGTATTGGCAATTAATGAATTAATTGCAAAAGGTGAATACTGTTACACAAACTTATGACTTGCAAAAACTTATAAACTTATATAGACAACTAACTGCGGTATACATATATATATATATATATATATATATATATATATATATATATATATATATATATATATATAATATATATATATATATATATATAGAGAGAGAGAGAGAGAGAGAGAGACATAACTAACTGCGGTAGTGGTGTAGTGGTAGAGCGCTCGCTTCATAAGCGAGAGGTTCCAAGTTCGATTCCCACTATGTTCCTGGTAGTACTGTGCACAACTTGTTTCTCTGCACAGCGGCCTTGTTTGTCAAGGTTCGTGTTTCAGAGTTATAGAGTTAGGAGAGGGTTATAACCAAAAGTAGCCTCCTCATCTGTAGTGGCCTTCTTGGCCTTGGGGAGTTGAATTACGAAAAGAAAAAAAAGACATGAATAAAAATGCTGTTTTTTTTCAAAAATAGAATATAAAATGTATTCAAAAATAGAATGTAAAATCTATTCTACATTATGTTTAAATAACAATGTAATAAATTTGAAATATTCAAATTATGAATTCATTAGTTAAATTACTATATGAAAAATTTAAAATTATGAATTAGTATTTTTTTTTTTTTCCTCTAATTTTATCTTATCTGAATAAGATATATTAATGCTATTAAAAATATTAAGATATATTAATTTTGTTAATTCAAGTAATTTTATTTACTTTTTTTTTATTTATAAAATAAAGCAATATTTTTATATAAACCTATTAATTTTTCCATTATTAATGTGCTACAGCAGCATCAAAGAGTACAAAAAACAAAATTAGACCATGTTCAAAAGGATCAAAAGGCCTGTTTGTTTCAGCTGCACCATATGGATTACTAACTTGAAGACTAGCCAGTTTTTAGGCTCTTTCTAAAATTTGTTACATTTGTCTACTACCGCTATCTGATTGATACTCAACCCACATCACCATCCTGAACAGTTATGTTAGTAGATTTAGAGAAGCTCTGGAATGATAAATCTAGCTTTCTATCCTTATATCGAGAGCATCAGAAATTGAACAAACTTATAAATGCTTTTATAATTTTTTACTAAATTGTTTATATAGAATAACAACTACAGACTTTCTTATACTATTTGATGAAGATAGAAAAACAAAAAAGGAAGAACAGATCTTTTATCATAAATAGAAATGGCATCCACTAACCAAATATTTGTTGAACTTCTCTTTAGTGTGCAGTTAGTACCCGGAAACCTGGATCTTGATTATGATTTTACAAAAAAGTGAAAGGTGCCTTAATTAAGTTATAAGTAAAACTTTTTACTTTTAACAGTAAATAGCTATTGGTTCATATATATAAATGGGTTTTAATATTTATTTTGGGTTATCACCATGAAGTATAAAAGCTTGCATTTAAATGTGCAATAATTATAGCAGCCGTGGCGCAGTGGTAGCGCACTTGCTTCATAAACAAAGGATCCGTGGTTCAAACCCCACCTCTGGGCAAGTTTTGCGACATCAGTTAGGATGGAGGCTTGAATTTCCAATTAAATCCTCATCCGCGGTGCTCTGTGATAAGACCGTAAGGACTTCTTGGGGCACTTAAATAAAATTAAAAAAATAAAAATAATAAGTTTATACTGTAACTTGATTAAATGATCTGAGGCAAATCCTTTTGAGACATTTTAAAAGTTAATTATGACTTCAGCACTTGTTACATATAATTGTTGCACTTTACTCTGTGATTGGTATGAGTTTAGTTCTAACAGTATCACAAAACTTAGACCAAGTGTAAGCCATATGCAAAAATCTAAGGCAAGATAAGTTTATAAAGAGATACTATATGATTTCAAGCACTAATTAGCTAACATTTCAGGATAGCATTTCTGGTGGATATTTTTGAAGTGTGTCTTTACATAAATACTGTTACATTACCCACAAATTACCTGAGATGAAAAAATCTCAATCTACATTATAAAAAAAAGTAGAAATTTTTACCTTAAAGTAGGATACGTAGTATACCCTTAGTAAGGAATAATTGTCTACCTTCTGCCATTCCACCATCTTTTACTTTTTAATGAGAAAACTGTAACACTGTATGATTACAGAAATAAGAAAGTGGAATTTATGGTTTTTTCTTTTTTGCCTTTCAGTAAATGAAATTGTCCTAAAATCAAAACTAGCCTAAAATAACTCCATACAAGTAGAACTATAAGCAGCTAACAGAATTGTCATGTTTTCATTCAGCACAGTGTAATAGCCAAGCAATCTATGTCTTGCTGTTTTTCTTTCATTAACAGAAACAAGTAAATATATTAGCTGCTCTTCATCAAATGCGTAGTTTATGGTGTTAGGTAGAACCAAGATTTTTCCAAGGTTAATATGGTATGAAAAATATTATTTTATTTTTTAGCTTTTTAATTAGGTATCAAAGCGATAAAGTTCATTAGATTTACCTCATATTCTACAAAAGTATTATGGTCTGCAACAACTTTTTTTAATTATTTTTTACAGAACTCAATTTTATTTAAAAATTCTTACAAAATCAATCAGCTTTACCATTTTATAACCAAGCAAAAAGGTATGAAACAATGTATTGGGCATTGCAATTTGTGCAATTGCCAATTATATTGCCAATTGTATTGCCAAACATTGTATGTCATGGTATGTAATACTATGTTTTTCAAGTTTTTTTTAAATTCTTCAATAATTTTTTTAGATTAGCAGTTGTTATTTATTTTTTGACTAATATTTTTTGTTTGAAAGTTTATTGTGTTAAAATAAATTTGGTTTTTACTTTTTTCTTTAATATTTTTGCTTTTTAAGTAAAATAAATTTACTAATTTATAACAAAACACTTTGATTTTCTCTTAAACTTACCAAAACACTTGTAATTTTTACATTCATTTGAAGTTTGTTTTTAATTATGTTTAATGTTGTACTTGCAGTTCGACAAAAAACATATAGAAAAACTTTCTTCGCGATTAATCAATGGCATTATGAGTCAAATTGATCATGTAGTGAGAAATGGTGATCCTGTGAGATCATATCCAGGTTGTATTAACTTATCATTTTCTTGTATTGAAGGAGAAAGCTTACTAATGGCTTTAAAAGATATTGCTCTTTCTTCTGGAAGGTATGCAACTTTATACTTTTTTTGTTTTTGTTTTATTTTGTTTTTTTGCAAATAGTTATTTTATATTGATTGTGTATATTTTATATAGTAAAACAAAAGATAGTTGGTCAACTAAATAAAACATGTTTTTATTTTTAAAAAAGGTTTTTGCTGTTGTTGTTGTTGTCACCTTTGATAACATTTTTTTTTTTTTTTGACTAAAATTACACATAAGTTTGTTTGCTCTATAGTACTTTTCATATCAGACTTCATTCAGATTTAAAAATAAAATCCTACAATAAATATTATTGCTAAATTGCAGAACATTAAATATACGATCCAACTAGTATGATCCAACTAATTCTTTTAAACTTGAAATTTCTTTATAAATAAAAAAGAGATATATAAGTTCTAAAGTATTTTAAATTAACCCAAGAAATTTCTTGACATTTTTTTAGGTAAAGCATCTTTTTAAAGATCAAATATATGAATGGTGCTATGCTTACATTTGCCCAAGCAATAGTGAATAGATGATAAACAATTATTTTGAATAAATTAAATCTTTATTAATATTATGTCTTTTAAACTAGCATGGTAGAACTAGTTTATTAAAACAGGCGCTCAAAATAATTGTTAAGGCTTTGAGTATAAGTTTATCATCTATTCACTATTGCTTGGGCAAATGTAAGCATAGCATTATTTACATATTTGATCTTTAAAAAGATGCTTTACCTGAAAAAATGTCAAGAAATTTCTTCGGTTATTTAAAATACTTTAGGACTTAGATACCTCTTTTATTTATAAAGAAATTTCAAGTTTAAAAAAATTAGTTGGATCATATATTTTATTACTATACTTAAGTGTATTGTGTCAGTTGTATGACGCTAATACTATTAGCAGTATAAAGCGAATAGTTGCCTCAAAATAGATGGAAAAAATGTTTTAGGCACCTAAAATTTTTTAGGTGTCTAAAGTATTTTAAAAAACAAAAATTAAAATAAGCAACTAAAAATTTCAAGGTAGGTTTACTATGGACCAATTTTTGATTAGAAAATGTCTTGATATCCAAATTTTCACATTTAGACATTATTAAAATAAAAAGTAAATAAATTGTAATAAAATAAATATAACCTCTTTTTATGTATTAGACTCTCATAATGAGCCCAGTGCAGAATTGATTTTAAAATAGATTTTGACTTAGCTCTCCATCGTTTAAAATTATTATAAGATGGTAGTCTATTACTATTTAATTTATTACTTGTTATTTAATTGACTTATTTATGAATCATGTCAAAAGCTAAGACTAGACATTCATCCATCACTAGAATTTCAGAGTTTATTGGACCTGAAAAGGATTTATTCCTACTGAGCTGCCTTCAAACAGAACAGTTATTCAAAAAGGAATTTTATTGAAAGAACGTAAGAATATACACCAAAACAAATATTCTAACAGAGATCTTGCAAACAATTCACTTGTCCACTTGTTTTTGCTCAATGGAGAAAAGCAAGTGTTAAGTTTCAACACCCAGTTACTATTAGTGAAAAATCATTATATTGTCGAATAAAAACTCTTTAGGAGATAGTAGAAAATGTTGCATTTTGGAAGAACTGAAGTAAAATTAAAAGAAGAACTTATATTCAAATTAGATAAATTTATGGACCTCACCACAATACTATGTATGTTCTCATACAATACTTCTATGTGAGAATAATCTATCTGGTTGTACTTCCCCAAAAAGTTGTAAAAAAAAAACATATAAGTTACACCTGTATTTTTACTAAAAATATTCCAACTACGTAGCTTAGATGGTTATACAGTCAAAGAAATAATACAAGTGAAAAGTCTGACAAGGAGATGGGACATTCTGATAAATTAGACAAATAAATATGTAAAAAATCAAAAGAGAAAAGTCAGTGGCGAAAAGCTTACCAGAAAAGAATTAAACAACTACAGGATGAGCAATTGTTTTTCAAGGTAATATATATATATATATATATATATATATATATATATATATATATATATATATATGTATATATGTATATATATATATATATATATATATATATATATATATATATATATATATATATATATATTATATTGGGGTGTCCCAAAAATCAACATTTTTGAAAAATATATGCTGCCACCCCCTTAATGTATTCTATATGATTAAAAAGTGCTGGTTTTAAAAAAATTTTGAATTAAAAAAATTTTTAAGGGCTCCGCAAAACCCTTGAACATATAACAAGTTCCTAAAATTATATAAAAAAAAAAAAAATTCTTTAAAATTGTATTATGTTGGGTCTCAAATGAAGCAAAATTATATAAAAACTTTAAAAATGATAACTATGTTATATAAAAAAAATATGTTAGACTTAACAGCATTAAAAATATGTTTATATATATATGTATATGTATGTATGTATGTATGTATATTTATATATATATATATATATATATATATATATATATATATATATATATATATATATATATATATATATTATATATATATATATATATATATTTATATATATATATATATATATATATACATACATATAATATAAATAGTTGTAAATGTTTGGTTTTAGCTCACAGAAAATAAAGATGTAGAGACAAAAAATATCAAGAAAATATTTCTCCAAGCCCTCAACAAAAAATATGATCCAGTTAATGTTTACTTTAAAACAAGATAATGATATTAAATTGTTGGTTTTAAGACTTCTAAAGGAAAAGTTAAGCATCGATGCTTTCCTTGTAACAATATTTTTAAATAAGAAATCGAGAAAAAATACTGTCAATAAAAAACACAGCTAAGGCTAGCATAAGGTGATTATATTATTGTTTTCTTGAGCTGCAAATGCTTAGATAATGAAGTAATAAAAATAAACACAAACTAATTTTATAGGTTTGGAATTTCAACTGCCGAAACTGCAGCAATTACTGCAAGTTATCTGCAAGATTTAATTGAAGCAAGAGTTCTCATCCCTGAATCCTTATACTTGCAAGTATAAGTATAATCCTTATACTTATACTTGTGATCATTTTAAGGTGACAAGAGCGAGAAAAAAAGTCATGGTTGATGCAAAGAAAAATGATACTTCAAAACTTCCAAATCCAGATAATATTGGTGTTTACTTTGACAGAAGGAAAGATTCAACAAGAGCAATGATAACTGAGTCAAATGCACAGTTACATCTTATTATTATTATCAAAGAGCAACACATTAACGTGACTTTAGAACCTGGCGGTTGATATCTTGGTCATTTTACTCAGATGCACCTCTTTATCCAGACAAGCCAGCTAAAAAGATTGCTGAAGGTGTTTGTTTTTTGTTAAAACAACATAAATCATTTTTAGTACTTTGAGCAGATAGTATTTCAATTAACACTGGCTGGAAAGGTGGTGCTATATTACATCTTGAAAAGCTGTTAGGTCACAAGTGCCACTGGGCCATATGCATGCTTCATTCAAATGAGTTATTTTTGTGTCACCTAATAGAAGGAATCGATGGACCAACATTGTTTAGTATTGGATTTTTAGGTCCTGTGGGAAAATTTCTTTCTGATGTTAATAAAATCGAGTATAATCCTAAATTCAAGACTCTTCCAGACCAAAAGAGATTTGTTAACATTCCGAAAACAATACTAAAAAATATGTCTACAGATCAAAAATAATCCTACAAGCTATGTAAAGCAGTTAGAATTGGTGTGCTGCCACATAATGTAAGAGAAATTCAGTGTGGGCCCTAAAGTCATGCCAGATGGCTCACTACTGGCATAAGAATAGTCTTTATGTGGACAAGGAAACATGGCTCAACTGAGCAGAATTTGAAGAATCTAGAGTTACTTATCTTTATTCTGTTTACAATTTTACTTAAAACTTTTTTTTGACACAAAAGTAAAAGACAAATTTGAAGATACTCCCAATCACATCCTTTCTCAATTGAGAATTCTCAGAAATCAATCTGATAGGGAAAAAAATTGTGAATCCCTTCATTCAGTTAAGAGCTTGGTATGCAAACCATGAAAGTATTTTAATCTCTTTGTTATCTAGCAATAGTACAAAAGACCACAACTTTGCAGTTGATCATATTTTGAATCAAAGGGGTAAAGATATTCTTGGAGATATGCAAATTAGACCAAGAAAAACACTTAAACTAAACTTTGCTGCAACTGCTCTTCAAAAGCTAGTTAAATGGGAAACAAAGAAGTACATGAACCTGTTTTTACTTGTTCACTTACTAAAGATAAGTTGTTATTGCTAAGATTGACACCTTTATTAATTCCTTCTGTTAAAATTTATACCTAAAGTATCAATCATGTTGTAAAACAAGTGACAGTAGCATCTATGTCAGTAGTTAGACCAGATGCAAGAGATGGGTATATTAGAGCTATAGCTCAACTTAGAGAGTTGTTATCTTTGTTTAAAACAAAGAAAGAAATTTTATAAAGCTTTTAACATCAATAGACTTATTTATTGTTTTTTAATAGTGTTTTCAAAATATCATTTGAGTAAGATAGGGGATAAACCACCAATTTTTGTTTTTTTAAAAATGCATCACTAACATCATCTCTTTTTAATTTCTAAAACAAAATAAGAAAGTCTTGAAGAACTTGAAAGTTCAAAGAACTTTTTATTCATTAAAACTTCACAAAAAATATTTTTAATGACCCTCTTCCTTCCCCTGAAAAGTGCAAAATCTGCACTTCAAATAGGAACTATGCAAAATCTGCACTTCAAATATTATGCAAAATAATAGCTATCAAACAAGTACCAAACAAACTTGCAAACAAATCAAACAAATTGTCTACAAATATTATTTGCATTCAATTTTTTTTAAAATACCATGAAGGGCATTTTTTTTTTTTTAAATAAGATTTTATATATTTTTTCAATTTCTAAAAGTGCAAATTCGGGTATCTAATCTTTGTCAGATCAACAAAATATTTTAGGAAACTCCATTTAAAATTTAATTTTACATAAGAATACATCTTTTCCTAAGCTTTTAGAATGAAAAAAAATTCTCATTGTACCCTAGTGTACAGTATACACATCACTACAAAAAATCTCACATAAGCCTACTCAATGTGCATGTTAGGTGTCGATTTATGTGAGACTGATTTTTCTAGTATGTTTACAAGTTTCCTTCAATTTTTTTAGATTCTTCGAAGAAAGTATAGTGTTTTTTGTAGTTTTTTTTTTTTTTTATGATTTTGCTGCTAGAACCATATTATATTATTTTTAAGTTATTCATTAATTTGTTGATTAAGATAACTGCGTGCAATCCTGTCTATAAGGTATATCAAAGTTATTATTATTACATTAAATTAATTGTTTTTCATAGTGCTTGTACATCAGCCTCACTAGAGCCATCATATGTTTTGAGAGCACTTGGTGCTGATGATGATATGGCCCATTCATCAATAAGGTAAAATAAGGTTTTATAGTTTTTTCAAGCGCAAAGTTTCTATAATATTATGATGAATGTATATTAAAGTATATTACTGTATTTGTACCATATATATTTTCAATATATATTTGAAACTTTTATTATAAGAAAAGATCCCTATTTTAGATTTGGCATAGGTCGTTTTACAACCGAACGAGAAATTGACTTTACTATTCAGAAATGTGTCAACAATGTCAACAAACTTCGTGAGATGAGGTATTATATTTTTCTATTTTAAATTTTAGTTTTGTCATTTTAATCCAAAGTAACATTTCACTATCCGAAGTAATCTATTTCAATACCATATTTAATAATTTTCATATTTTTTTATAAGTGCTGATTTAATAATATGTTTTTTTTATCTAATCATGTATTATGCTATCAACAAGTCATATGCATGTATTAGTATTATTTACAGCCTAAATGTGTTAGTAGATGTTTAGATCTGTTACATAAGTTACTTCTACATTATATTAATTAAATAATAAATCGACTTATTTAGTAAGTTGTGTAATTCTAAATTGGCAGAATGCAATAAATGTGTCATGATGGAAGTTTTTTTTTTACTGCTTCGAAAAAATCTGTTTTGATTTTACACAACCAATATGTTTTAGTTTCTATGCTTTAAAATATAATAATATGGTAAGATATTACGAGGTTTTGTTTTATTCAGTGACTATTTGGTCTCATTTTTGAGTTTCCTCCACTTGTAACCGTGTGTATTATGTAGTAATGCATAGCATTCATCATAGACTTTCTATTATTTTGATTGTATGACAGTGTTAATTTCAATTGGTAAATAAATGTTATATTTTTAAAATATGGCTATTTCAATGTAAAATTCATCTATTAATCAAGGCATAGTTGTTTTACACGGTTTTGCGCTTGATTTTTAAAGTTCACCTCTGAGTTTTTATATTTCTAATGGTACTATTCTAGACTAACTGTATTATTTGCTGTAATAATAAGTAATTATTGTATAACAAATAAAGTTTATTGTATAGAAAACAATAATTTATGTTAACTAATAAAAACTTGAATATATTTCATCTTTGTTTTCTTCGTTTAAAAATAATTGCATCCGATAATGTTTTGAATATATCTTTTAATTGCTTATTTTAGTATTATGTTATACGTTTTTATTATTTCAAGCAAAAATATTTTAATATTTGAAATTAAAAAATTGTGTAACTACGAAAAATGATGCTATATTAAAAATGTGAATATTAACATTTTTAATTCTAAATACTTTATTATTCAAAATTTAAATTATAAAATATATTATCAGTTAAATATTTTTTATTACTATGATGTAATATCATTATAAAATTTTTTTACTTTTCTTAGTTTATATTTTATTGCGTAAGGTTTTTATTTTTTTATTTTAGTCCACTGTGGGAAATGATACAGGAAGGCATTGATCTCAAATCAATTAAATGGTCGCAACACTAGTATTTGCCTCTTTACACTCTTTGTTTACAATCTTTGCTGAAAATAGGTGTCTTAAGTTTTAATCTTTTAAAAACTATGTAGTGACGAAACTAATGATATACACAAAAGAAATAGAATTTTTTTTTTTTTTTTTTTTTTTTTTCTTAACTGAACTAGTTAAAATGGAAATACGTAGGAAAAAAGTCAAAAAATACGTTGGCATAAACGAAATGTTCTTCATTTATTATAATTGAAGATGAAACTATAAATATAAAAGTAAATTCCATTATTAACCTCTCTACAGAGAATATAAAACATGACACAGCTTAAGTTTAGATTTTGAAAAGAAATTTGCATTTAAAAGTGCCTGTTTGTAAAATTATGAAAGATTTGTAAATTTAGAAATTCGGTATTTAAAGCTTTGCTTTTTTTTAATAACATAATAGAAGTAACAATTTAGTATTTTTTCTAAATTTTTCCTACTTTATATATATATATATATATATATATATATATATATATATATATATATATATATATATATATATATATATATATATATATATATATATATATATATATATATATATATATATGTTAGGGTTATGACTTTTTTTGGAACCTATGTTCTTGGGTCATAAATCCATGAATATATTTATAATACATTTTATCAAAATCAAGCACAAACATTACTTCTTCATGATGCACAGTGGTCTGAAAAACTTGATATTTGGCCAAAATTTAAAGAAAATAATCTGTAATTATTATTATTTTTAAACACAGCATTATCCAGGCTATTCAACAAAATATAGATTTCATATTTTTTCATGAAAGAAAAGTCAATAACCGTATCCAAGAGCGATCAAAAATCGATGAATTATTTCGTGCAAAAATACAGCATTTTTTCGTTTGTGTATAAAGTTAAAACTACATGCACATATGTATAGTTTTTTTTTTTAATTAATTTTATAGTATAGAGTTTAATTTAAAATAATAATAATATTTTATTATTGTATATTTGCATAAGTTAATTATGTTTGAAACCAGCATAAAATAAAAGTTTTTTTTTCAATTTTAACTTCTTCCTTAAACTATAGTCTGCATGCATGGACTTGATCGATATGATTTTATTAAATCCTAATATACATATATTATTCAACAAAAAAAATCACCTGCATATATAATTATATAGGTAGCTGATTTTTTTATTGAATAATTTTAGGAATATTCGCTTGTGATTTATATTGTTTATTATTCAAAAATATTGTTGAAAAACTTGTGAAAAATAAACGGAAATAATCACCTACAACTTTCAACTAAAATATTTAGTTTTGGCTTGATATGAAAAAAATTTTTTGACCTAGACCCCATCCTTTCTTGCTGCAGCCCATATATATATATATATATATATATATATATATATATATATATATATATATATATATATATATATATATATATATATATATATATATATATAAATGCGATATATTATGAAACCGCAAGCAAAAAGATGAAAACTTTTTCTGAAAGTCTTGAATGGGCCGCTTATGCGATATCTGAACAACAAAACCTTTAAATCAAAAAATGTTTTCAGATTTGGACTCAGCATTATCAATTTAGTATATAAACATCAAAATTTTGATTTTTGCCAATAAACAAGTTTTTCGGACCACTGTGTGATGTCCTTAAAAATTAGGTAAGTTTAAAAGAATTTTAAGATGTTCAATTTCTATCGAGAAAGAATTTGTTACAGTATCAAATAAATTCGAATATACTGCGTTGACAAGGTCTTCAGATAATTCTAGTTCTAAAATGCCTTCTAATTCTGAAAAATTAGAAATTGGGTCTGAAAAAGAACTTGAAATTGATAGCTTTAGTAAATAAAAACTTGACGACTAAGACGCAGAATATTAAATAGGTATTAAAGATATTATAGCTAGAAGAAGGAGATATCAGGAAAAAAATAGTTACTGATTTGTTAAGAATAGAAGTGAAAAAATTGATACTGAGTCTTTTAAAAACACAATCTGCGTTTGTCTAATAACAGTTGTTTAAACAAAACTTAATTGAAAAAAAATTTGAGTTGGCTTTGAGTTGCTGACCAATTGATGCGTTTCGTAATTAGAGTAATTTATGTGCTTTTCAAAAAGTACGTTTTTTGTATTTGCTGTCTTCTTTCAATAACCAATTTAGTTTAAAATGAAAAAGTAGATTTAACTAGTGAAATGCACCCAAGAGAATGAGAGTTTAACAAGAAAACGTAAAAAAAAGTTTAAAAAAATCTTCAACAATGCTTTACTCGGTGGAAGAAAATGGAGAGACAATTACTTAACAACTAAGACATTATTGGTTCCCTATCTTTAAGGTTTAAAAAGATAGTCCAACCGGTATGATTTTTTGAAAAAATTTATCGCCGCACAAAATATATTGAGACAAAAACTCCCAAGTTTACAAAGAGTTACGTTATTTTTTTTTGTCTTTTTTTGTGGTGAACAGAATGTTTTTGCTAGCGCTATAATTTTAAAGGAAATAAATTGCAGTATTTTTAATTCTTAGTATTTATATAATTAATAATTATAAATACTATATTTCTTTATTAATAACATGGATGCAATTAAAGACTCCGAAATCTCAATAAAGTTAGTACGAGAAATTTTTCAAGAGATGTTTAAGAAACAGCAAAAAGATATTTTTAAACTGATAAGCGGTAATTTAAAAATTACAAACGATAGAATCGACGTATTACAAAAAGATATTACTTTACTAAAAAACGCTTGCGAATCTTTAACAAAAGAAAATGAAAACAGGAAAGTGGAACTTATTTTGACAAAGAAGCAGTTGATGAATTATGAAAAAGTTCAAAAAGACATTGAAGAGAGTTTATCGTTTACACAAGATTGCCATGATAAAAAGGTTATCGACCTAGAGAAAAAGATTTCTTTGAATTCTAATTTAGGAAATGAAGATAAAACTAAAATTCGACAGCTTGAAGATCGCCAAAGAAAAAACAATTTACGTTTCGAAGGAATTTTGGAAAACGATTCAGAAAGTTGGGATGATTCTGAAACTAAAATAAAAAACTTACTAGAAAATAAACTTAATGTAACTGGAGTAAATATAGAAAGAGCCCATCGGACAGGTAAACATGATTTAAATAAGCCAAGAACAATTGTGATAAAACTACTTGACTATAAAGATAAGATAAAAATACTAAAAAATGCGAACAAACTTAAAGGCTCCGGATTATTTATTAACAAAGATTATTCAATTGAAACAGCGTTGATGCGGAAAAAGCTTTTTGAAGAGAGAAAGTTGCACAGGACAAACGGTAAATATTGTATTGTTGTATATGATAAATTAATTATAAAGGAATTTAGGAAAACGAGTGCCATCAATTAAATTCTTTAAACTTTTATATTTTTTGGTTCTTAAAATTACTCTTATTTAAAATGGCTGAGGAAACTGATTTGTCAAACTTTGAATTTAAAACCTTTAAAATTAAAAATTCAATCCTTTTAAATCGCAATTCTGATCCTGATATTAGTTTTTATAATGATGATGAACTAATTAAAAATATTAGCCCATTATATTATAACCCATACTCAAAAGACATTACCAAAGGAATGGATGATAACTCATTTTCAATTCTTCATATTAATATTAGGAGTTTAAAAAAAATTTTGAATCATTAAAGCAGTTTCTATATAAAATTAAAATTAATTTTCAAATTATTTGTCTTAGTGAAACATGGTGTCAAGACAAAAATGTTGAGAACGGTTCATATTTCCAAATGCCCAATTACAAAGTAGTCCACCAAATTAGAGACCTGGGCAAGGAAGGCGGGGGTTTATGTATGTTTATTAAGAATTCATTATTATTCAAATTTAATTCAAATTTAAGTTCAATCACAAATGATTATGAGTCATTATGTGTGGAAATCATTAATAAAGCCTCAAAAAACATTGTTGTGCATGCATTATACAGACCATCATCAGGAAATATTAATGCGTTTAAAGATCACATTAAAAATTTAATTGAAAATAAATTGAATTTGAATAAAAGTGTTTATTTCGTGGGTGACATTAACCTTAATATTTTGGATTATGACGTAAATAAACAAACGAATAAATTCTTTAATGTCATTTTTCAAAGTGGATACATTCCAATAATAAATAAACCTACGCGTGTGACTAGCGGTAGTGCAACGTCAATAGACCAAATTGTAACTAATGAATTTATCAATACAAAAATTAAAACTGGAATATTTAAAACGGACATTTCGGATCACTTTCCGATTTTTATAATATCAAATAAATGCATTCAGCCTGATGCTTATAAAAAAAAAGTTACAACACGAATTATAAATGATACATCCATAAAATATTTTCATTATCTTTACACACGATATAATCGTGTGTAAATTGGAACGAGACGCTAAAAAATCAAAATGCCAATGAAGCCTACGATATCTTCTTAACTGAATTTCTTACTCATTATAATGAAGCATTCCCTAAAATTACTAAATTAGTCAAATCTAAAACGCTTTTAAACCTATGGATAACGAAGGGAATCCTTAAATCTTTCAAAATTAAACAACGATTATATTGTAAGTTTCTTAAAAAAAGAACTTTGGTAAATGAAACTACTTATAAAAGTTATAAACGTTTATTTGAATCTGTTCTAAAACGCTCAAAAAAAAACTATTATTCTGAAAAGTTAAAGAAAAACAACAGTACACAAAAAACATGGAACATTATTAAAGAGGTAATTGGCAAGAAAAATCTGGACCGAAATGCACTTTTAACTAATCTTAAAATTAATAATAACTTAATTGTAAATAAATCATTAGTTGCAGAAACACTTAATAACTTTTTTGTTAATGTAGGTTCGAATTTAGCCTCCAAAATAGGACCATCTCAGACAAACTTTCGTTCATACCTAACACCAAATAAATCTGTTATGTCTAATCATGAACTTACAGAAGATGAATTATTAAACTCAGTTTCTTTACTAAAACCTAATAAAAGTTCGGGTGCTGATAATGTCAGTAGCATTGTCATTATTAAATCAATAAGTTTTATAAAAATACCACTTTTACATATTTTTAATTTATCTTCAAAACACGGAGTTTTTCTTGAAAACTTAAAATGTGCAAAGGTTACACCAATCTATAAAACAGGTGATCCTTCTGATGTCTCAAACTACAGACCAATCTCAATTCTTACCTGCTTTTCCAAGATTTTAGAACGTGTTATGTATAACAGACTGTTTTCTTTTTTAACTAATAATAAAATTCTTTACGATAAACAATTTGGGTTCAAATCTGGCCATTCAACCGATCATGCAATCATTCATCTAGTACACGAAATATTTAAAGCTTTTGATGAAAACAAATTTACTTTAGGCGTCTTTATTGATCTAAGTAAGGCTTTTGATACGGTGGGTCATAATATTCTCCTGCACAAACTTAAAAATTATGGTATCATAAGTTTTAACTTAACATGGTTTAAAAGTCTACAGGAAACAGTACATCTTGTTTAATGATAGTAAAACGGATTTAGCGACAATTTCCTGCGGCTTCCCACAAGGATCAATTTTAGGGCCCCTTTTATTCCTTATTTATATAAATGACTTAAATAAATTTTCAAGTATCTTAAATTCAATCCTATTTGCAGACGACATCAACGTATTTTATTCTGATAAGGATATTAATTCTTTATTTGAAACAGTAAACAAAGAGCTTGAAAAACTAAGTGAATGATTTATAGCAAATAAATTATCCATAAACATAAAAAAAACAAAATATACTTTCTTCCATCGTCTTAATGAAAAGAGACTCATCCCATTAAATCTTTCAATTTTAGTTGTAAATAACTCTTGTATAATAAGAGAGCGTTCATTGTTATTTCTTGGTGTTGTTATTGATGAAAATGTGAGTTGGAAGGAGTACATAAATGTAATTCAAAATAAAATTTTGAAAAATATTGGTCTACTTTACAAAGCTAAGCAGTTATTAAATCAAACCTGTTTAAAATACATTTATTTTTCATTTATTCATAGCTACCTAAGTTATGCAAACGTTGCCTGGTGTAGCACTAACGTAACTAAAATAAATAAACTATTAATTCAACAAAAGTATGCTTTAAGAATTATTGGAAATGTAGATCGTTTCTCACACTCTAAACCTCTATTCATTAAATTTAATATTCTCAACGTATTTCAACTAAATCTTTATCAAATTCTTATTTTTATGTTCTAAGTTAATAAAAAAATAGCACCTATTTTATTTAACTCTTTTTTGGAAAAAAATATATCATCTATACCCAACACGATTTTCAGAAAACAATTATGTTCAACCTAAAACCTATTACTCTGTTACTAAGTTCTCAATTGCTAACAGAGGTCCTAAACTATGGAACATGCTATTAAATAATGAGTTAAAAACTATTTCTTCTATTAAACAATTTAAAAACAAACTTAAGCAAAAGCTTTTATTAAATGACAACGAATTAAAATTTTTCTGAAGGCTTTGATTAGTAGTAATCACGTTTGTCTATTTCTTTATAAATATGGTTTAAATATATATTCTATATACAGTTCAATTTGTACATTATGACGTTGTTTTTTATCTGATATAATAAACTTTACATATATAAAAGACACATAATACTAAAATGTTTTTAAAAAATGTTTTTTTGTTTTTGTTTGTTTGTTTGTTGTTCGTGTATTATCTGTTATTTTATGATTTAAATTCAAAAGGTTGATAAATCTAAAACCAGTTAGGAAAAAAATAATTTAATTAAAATAATTAATTAAAAAATCTTTGTATACTTTTGGATATATTACACTGTAATATAGCGTAAAATGTTTTTTAGTTTTTATTTATCGTTATTTTATTTTAACGCAACGTTTTGTTTAACGTTTATTTAACGAGTTACTTTGTTTTGTATTTTTATTATTGACATTTTTATTTAAAGGGGCTTGGTGATAAGACAGAACTTGTCTTCTTCTAGCCCCAGCCATGTATTTATTTATTTGTATTGCATAAACTTGTAAACTTTTCTTATCGGCGAAATACATAATTATAATAATAATAATAATAATAATAATTTAGATAATAATAGAGGAAATATACTAATCATTGATCACAGAACTATGATAGTTTATTGCTTGACATAAGACTGATGTCAATCAAAAATCAAGGGAAAAAAGAACACGTTATTAATCATAGATCTAATTTGGTAAGCGCCTATGCAGCTAAAGTAGATAAAACTATACTAACTTGTTGCGGAGCAATCAGTGGACTTTTTGTTTTCTTTTTTCGTTTAACCCGGCGCTGAAAAAATTTCAAAACTGTTTTACTTAAAAACTGATTCTGGTACTTGGTGGAACGCAAAACAAAATCAGTAAAATCTGTTAAAAATATTTTAAAGAAATAATGGAAGTTCTCTAGAAATTAATGGTAAACTAGAAAGACTAAAAGCGATGCAAAGATTTTCCTCGATTGAATGTTAACATATGGCTTTCTAACATAGTTAGGGTTTAGGAGCAAGTTTTAAGTTCATACTGATTGCGTTTAAAAGAGGTTTCTAAAATGAATTCTAAAATGAATTTGTATTAATGACTTTTTCGAGTGACACAGATAAGTTTTTTCGATTTAGTTTAAAGTTTATCTTTGTCAACCCTTTTATGGATTTGGTTGAAGCATGCTTAAATACATATAAATATATATATATATATATATATATATATATATATATATATATATATATATATATATATATATATATATATATATATATATATATATATATATAATTGGAAAGGTTCAATTTCTTCTCAATTCTGTGTTTTATTAATAACTTTAGTATTTAATCTTAATTAATATGATAAAAAAAATTTGTTAAAAACTTTTTTTTTATTTTTTTTATTTTATTGCAAGTTTTACTTTGTGCAAATTTATAATAATATTTATAAACTTATTTATTTAATATTTATTTCTAAGAATTTGTTATTTTACTTTTTATTGATTATTTTATTACTTTAAAAGAAATTGTTTTTTAATTTTTAAATTTAAAAAAAAAAAAAAAAAAAAATTCTTTATGACCCTGTAACTTTTTGTTTTTGTTTTATCTTTTTAAAAATAAAGTCTTATTTTATATATATTGGTAACATTTATATACTCTATACAAAATTATTTACTTTTTACAGAATCAATCTCGGGGCTTGGCGATAAAACAAATTGCGTCTTCTTCTTGCCCCGGCCATCTGTATATTGGAAATATTGGTTGTATTTATATTTTTATACGGCAAAAAATAAAGAGAAAAAAAAAAAAAATGCAGATTTAGATTGAAAAGTAGTGACGTACTGGGGAATGGTAATGGGGAGGGAAGGCAAATTTGAAATGAATGAAACAATGAGTTTGAAAGACGTCATAAAATAGAGAAAAGAATAAATTACATTGTTCATTAAGAAATATTGAAAGATCCTAGTTTATGTGGCAAAGAAGAAATAAAAAGGTTTATGAAATGGACTTTCAGCATCGAATTAAATTGCGAATTTTAAACGAATTAAAAAGTAGAAGTTTGTTTACAAAATATTGATGAAAAATTTGGATTTTTTTGATGATATTAAAGAATTTGATTTTAAAGCCAAAACAAGCTGAAAGAGCGTTGTAAAATTTTGGAGAAATAAAGAGTTGTGATGTGACGGGGGAAAATATAGGGTTGTACAACAAGCTGTAGTAAAAAAATTTCAAGCCTCAAACTATGAGCTTAGTTTCTGTATGGAGTTGAAAACACTTTTTTCTATAGCATTGCACGTTTTGCTAAAGATCATTTAGCAAATTAAAACTAATACTTTCTTATCAGGAAGCTTCGATAAATCAACGTTGGGTATGTAAACTTGCGTAACTGAGCATAGAACAAGAAATAACCGAAGATATTGAACTTAATAATAAAATTAAACAATATGCATCAGCTTTCAAAACAAGAAAGACAAATTATCAATAAAGTATTACTTGATTTATTTGTGGGATTTATTATTTTTTTACCCATATCAAAGTATTCTTTTGAGAAAATAAAACGTTAGCAACATATCGATGGAACGCTATATGGAATTCTTTTTAAAACGCACTATTTAAAAAATTATTTTGATTTAAAACGAACTTTTGGACTTGAATAAACTACGACTTATTCGTAGTTGGTCTGCTCAGCTATAGAAAAAGGAATTTTGTATAAATTTTTTATTTTGGTCTATGGTTCAACGTATACTTTAAAGGCAGTTTATTTTTTTTTTTGTCTCAATACAGAAAGATTCATGAGGTAGGACAAGTTCATGCAACAAGTAAGAGGAACTGCGCCGCGCCGGTATTTTCAAAAACATTTTAAAAAAATCATATAAATTTTGAATGCGACATTTCAAAAGAAAGTAATACCCTGTATTTCAACTCCTTTTG
The DNA here is from genome assembly GCF_038396675.1 of Hydra vulgaris. Lineage (NCBI taxonomy): Eukaryota > Metazoa > Cnidaria > Hydrozoa > Anthoathecata > Hydridae > Hydra > Hydra vulgaris. The sequence continues at coordinate 45,591,576 of NC_088934.1, read as the reverse complement.
GATATTTCATTAAGGGGGTTCACCCCTGTCAAAATAGCAAAAAAAAAATCTTTTTTGAAATTTTTGGTTTTTCATATTTCAAGTGTAAATATTAATGAGGAATCTGATTCTGAATTAAAATTTTCAAAAAAAAACACTTAATCAAGAAATAGACATAAGTATGTCTATTTCTTGATTATTTGATCATAGTAAAAAAAAACCTTCTTAGCAACATCCATAGCAACAATTTTACTTTCTCTTTTCCACTTATCTACAACACCTTTTTCTTAAAAGTTAATCTTAAATGATTAATCTGAGTCTGTGAAGTATTATTTTTATTATTTTTTAAACTGCTTCTATGTAGGTCTGGAAAAGCTTATGTGGCAAATAAAAAAACAATAACAAATGATAAGATTAAAAGAGTAAAGTTTGCAAGTTTAAAAAAAAGAAAAAAAAATTTAAAAGAAATCAATACACAAGCAAAAAACAATTCGTGTCCATGCAATCTGAACTATTAAATCTTATTCCAAGTACTTCAGCATCATTACCAAAGAGAAGATTGTTTACTAAGCTGTCAAGCCATGCTATTTCTCAGCCTTTAAATGATGGTATTACTGGAAATAGAATTTTGGATATGTTTAATTTATCAAACTTAATTTCAGTTCTTGGTTGTCCTCAATGTAAACAAATTTCATGTTTAAAGCTAAGTGAAAGTTTAAAACATGGATTAGCAAGTAAAATGACTGTAAAATGTTTTTGCCAATGGGAGCATTCATTTTGAACATCAAAAAAACTGCCATATTTATGTCACGAGGGTTTGATATAAACTACAGAATAGTATACTCAATGCGTAGAAGTGGTCAAGGCTTTGCTGGTATTAATCGCTTTAATGCACTTATGAATTTTCCACCACCATTTACATCAAATAACTATAACAAGATTGTTTTTAAGTTAAAAAAAAGTGTTTATTGCCACTCAAACTAAGGATGATGCAGCTCAAGAACTAAAAGACTTATCCAAAAATCAACCACATAATAATTTTTATGATATACCTGTGTCATGTGATGGCACCTGGCAAAGACGAGGATTTTCATCGCTAAATGGAACAGTAAGTTCCTTTTCAACTTACTGTTTCATTTTAACTTTACCATTGAAGCTAAAGCTGTTATTAATTTGTATGAAAGACTAAATATTGTTCCAGGATTTTATACCAATCTTCGGTGTGATAAAATCAATACCAAAAGGATTAAAAATTCAATAAAACATAATAAAGTTAAAAATGTTCTCCGTCGTCGTCAAATTAGAGAACAAAAAAAAACAAAAAGATGATAAAAAAAAACAAAATGAAGAAAGAACCTATAAAGCAGGATTATTTTAAAGTTAATTTTAAAGATATTGTTTTTTATTTTATTTAGTTTTTTCATTCTGAATATGCTGTTTTCTTATTTTTAGTTATATATCGTTTTTTTTGATAAAAAATGTTTTTCATGTGATATAGTCTTTTTATATAAAATTATAGATAATGTAGATGTTGTATAAATTTCCATTATCAAAACACCTTTTCAATTTATTTTATTATGCTTAGAGTTGAAAAGCTTTAAAAAATAATATCTTACTATAACTCTTTTTACAAAATGTTTTACGTTTTGCTTATTTTCTCAGATTGCATTTTTTCCGAATTTAATAGAATTTAGAAATGTGGTAACTTTGGTTCTATTATAGCTTTTGAGCTGATATTTTTACACAACACACATAATAGATTGTTTCATGCAATAAACCAAAAGTTTGATTTAAATATTCTATATTGTCTGTGATTAACTTGTCTAAAGTTCAATTTTATGTTGAAAATATAGAAAAATATTGTTTATTTTTTAAAAACTCAAAAAGTCATTCTTCCCGAAATAATATTTCACTTTTTTTTTGGTTTATTGCATGCATCTAATCTAAATAAATAATGTTAGAAAGTTTCATTGAAAAATAGTGTACCAACCCAAGGGAATTAGCTTTCCAAATTTCAAGAATTTATGACTTTCGCCATTTTGAATTTTTAACCATGGCAACAGCTGACATTTTTTAAAAATGAAAACATATTTTTTTAAACACTATTATAATATCCTTTCCAATTAATACTCTAAAAGTCCTATGAGCTTAGAAGTTGTCGAAATATTTTCGAGGGGGGTGAGCCCCCTTAAACTTAAAGCAAATTATTCTTAGGTACATAATACACGGAAGGGAACTTTTTTTTTGGAAATTTTTTCCACCCACGCCAACCTAATAAAGCCTCTTCCCCTCTCTTTCCTCCGTTTATTAATTTTTGCTTATTATCAACAAAAAAAAACTCTCAAAAAATCAGAAACTTTGTATCAGTCACTGATAAGAATAAAAACTTTCAGTGTAACTGGGCTTTAAATATTGTGGACCTTAAAAATACTTTGTAAATCTTGAATTGTCAAAAATAAGACTTTTGTTTATTTCACAACATATTATAAAACTTATATAATCATATTAAATCCTATTGAAATTATGAAGAAACAGCTGTTAAAAAATGCATACTTGACCGCAATCCACAGTAAAATTAAGTTGTTTTATTCCTATTCTCCCTTTTATTATTTAGCCCCTTCCGTTTATTAGATCTGGAATAAAACTCCCCCCTACCTTTTAATTCCAAACCCAAGTGTTGTGGCTGATCACGTATACCATATATATGATCAGCCACAAAAAAACTCACGTGATCAGTTCAAAAGATTACTATTGTGAAAGATCCATAAGCCAGTTTCCAAAAATCCTGTTTTTCTGCTGCGCAAGTCGATCTGGAAATATCTTGTTCCACGTAAAGGTAAATAGCAAAAAATGACATATTGAGAAAACGGCATTCTAAAAATATAAAGATAAAAAACATTCTAAAAAATTCCAGAAGCATACGATTTTTTAGCTTCAAGTTCTTGTTCTTTATCAAACCAGCCTTAAGATAATCCCCTTAACTGAATTCTTCTTTTTTTAATAAAAGTTTTTTCTTTTCTCTCCATATTACTAACACGACGCTAGTACTTTTCAATGAACCGGTTACAGTCTTACCACTGTGTGGTATATTTAGATATTCAAAAACGCGTTTAAGACCAGATGTTCCTTCATTAAAACTCAATATAGCTGAATTCACTCCAATTTCAAGGGTAGCTTTCTTCACAAACACATTTTTGGGACACTTAGACCAAATTACATTATTGATCCCTTCATTGCAATTTTGTGTTTCTCCATGAACACACTTTTTCAATAATTGGTCATCACTTAAATCATTGAAATCACTTAATATAATATCATGAACCCATATAGGTGGATTAACTTTTGGTTTATAATTGTCATTTCCCTGGTCATCTTCTGATTTTTTCCACTTACACCAACTTTCAGGTCCTACAGGACATAAAACATGGCGTTGTGATTGACTGTTGAAATTGGTACAGTGAAAAAGTACTGCTCTAATGTTCTTTTTCATTTGGTAAATCTTTTGTGTATCATTTAATTTGCAATTTTTAGCAGTTTGGCGAATAGCCATTCCAAAATAGTTCTGGATGATATTCACTGCCCTTTCTGTCAGATTATTTTTTCCAGTTAACTTTAGCTCTCCATGTTTCTCTTTACAACGATTACGGAGACGGGTTCCAATTTTTTTCTGAATGTGTCCAATGCACTCTAACTTTTCTGGTTTGATACCATACTCAGCGTAAAAATCACTTGCTACTACATAATTAAAAAAAGAGGAGTCCCCATCTCCAAGACAGTACTTATATATGAGTCCATACAATTCCAATGAGCGTTGAAAGATATTAAGTGCACCAATCCTTTCCATTGCCCCTGACAAGTTTGTGTGGTTTAAAGAACAATTGTAATTTGTTTTCCAGTTTTCATATTTAGAATGTTGTTTTCTGTTAAACCAAATTTGACACCCTCTGCAATACTTGCTTAATACATCTGCATCAACACATCGACCGCTACTTATAGCAGTAACTACACCATTAAGAGAAGAATGTCCTCGTTTCTGCCAAGTACCATCAAGAGAAACCTGGATTAATGGAACACCGGTAGTGGATTTTTCAACAGCATTTGATGTAATTTCATTTGCAGCAAACTTCATACAATCTTTAGCAGCAGAATCATAAGCAGCTTGAATCAATTTATGATTATGTTGAAAAGCATTTACATTCATGCAACTCATATTTGTAATATAAGCAAAACGACTCATAGATTCATGCCCTTGACCAATCTCACGAAAAGCAATAATCATTCTTAAGTTAATATCAAATGCACTCCTGCCTTTACTTTGTGTGCTTTTGTCCGCAGTATTACTTGTAAAAGTGCACCATTCATATGAACATGATGTGCATTTGATTTTCAAACAGTGTGAAAATCCCATTCTCTTTGAATCATCATTTTGTATGGTTACTCCATTGTGACAATCTGGGCAGCTACCAACTTGCATTAATGTTTCTTTGAGAATAGGAAAATACATAATTAAATTAAAATCATCTGAACACTGTTTTTCATTCAATTTAAATTTGCTAATCTTTTTAGCACTGCATGATTTTTTTAGTAAAGTTGTTGTTACTATTTCGGTTTTATTTGCTTTTTGAAACTTGTTCCCAGCGAATATCCTCTTCACTTTTCTTAAATGATTTTTTTTATTTCTCATTACTTTTTATATTAGCTATATTTAAATAATAAAAGAACTAAAATCCATAAACAACTTCATTAGTAAAGGTAAACATAAATATAAAGTTTTGTCATTTATTCATCTCTTATATAAACTGAAAGTAAATGTAGTTTGTTTATTTTTTTTTTTATCTACGGTATAGAACAGACTTAACCATCGTACTAAAATTCAATTTTTTGAAAAGTATGCCAAGTATACAAAAATTAGTCCAAAACAAGAAAGAAAAGTGTGTTGATAGGGGCCGTTGCTAAGGAAAATTATTTTAACCACCTCGTTCAAATCTTAAAATAAACCTTTTGTGTTTATTTTTCTGAAAAACAGATTTCAGAAATGAATTCAGAGATAAATAATTATCTTAAAACAATTTAAACTGAAAATTTGAAAAATATAAACTTTATTTCCTGGTAAACCACCTTAAAAAACAACACGGCTTTTAAAAAGTAGGGATATATATAGCTTATTACAACCCTGAAAGTTTAGCGAGTATGAAACGGGTGACAGGAATAATGTCGAAAAATGAATTTCGGAATAGTGTCGAATATAATAAAAAGGCCTATTGTCGCAAAAAAAAAAGGAATAGTGTCGCAAATGAATTTTATGAATAGTTTCGAAAATAAAAAAAAGAAATAGTGTCGCAAATAGTAACAGGAATAGTGTCGCAAACCGTAAAATCAGAATAGTGCCGAAAAGGAAAAAAAGGAATAATGTTGCAAATAATTAAAGGAATAGTGTCGCAAATAGTAAAATTGGAATAGTCTCGAAAACATAAAAAAGGAATAGTGTCGCAAATAGTAAAAACGAAATTGTAGTCGGAGAGAATTAGCGAAAAATAGGGTCAAACCCAGACAAAAATAGTATAATGCTGAAATTTGCCGGAGAGTAAGTGCACAGTCTTTTAGGTGGGCGTAAAAAAAAACCCAGTTCATTGCGCTACTGTAATATCCCTTTTAGACAGATTTAGGGGCGAAAAAGGGTCCTTTTTGACACCTCTAAAATCTTATAAACTTTATACGGTTGGATAGAAAATCTTGATCAATATTTATATAAAAACTATGACTTATAAGCAATTAATAGAAAAATTATTCACATTTAAAAGTGTAAAAGTTCCATTTGACGTTTTTGCTGCAATAAACGTTTTGTCACGATGTTGTCAAAACATTGTCAACATCTAGTTTGAAAATTTAGATTCTTGTGGTGTATAATTTTCAAACCATTTTTTTAAGTAGTTCTTCAAAAGGAGATTGATAGTCTTGATATACAATTCTAAGGGCTCTTTCGTGTATTCTGTTAATACGATTGTTAAGTTTTCTGCTATGAAATAACCGAACTAACAATAAGAAAAATGAGATGTAATAAAAGCTTTAAGAATGAGTTATAATAAGTATAATAACAACTTCAGAGTAAATAATAAGTTCAGAAACATAAAAGAAGCAAGTCTGTAGAGCGCATTAACTTTTTTATTTGCTGATTTACATAAATTGTTAACATGGTCATCAAAGGAAAGTTTATTATAAAACATTATACTAAGTAATTTTTCATTATCAGATGAGACTATTTCCCTATCACAGATGTCAACTTTAAGAGAGCTCGATTTATTACTAATAATATGATATTTATTTGGGTTAGCTTTCATACCATATTTTCAAATTATGAAGAAAATTGATATGCTGCGTTTTGTAGGTCACTCACAACAGAATTTAAGTCATTTTTTGCACTGAAAGGAGTGTTCATCTTGTTGCACTGAAAGGAGTTATCATCAGCATATCCTGCAATATCAACATCGGATAAAAATAGAAATAGATCACTTATGAAGATATTAAATTGTAATGGACCTAAAATTGAGCCTTGTGGAACGCCAAATAAAATATTAGAGTAAGAGCTGTATAGATCATTTAATTTTACTCTCTGTTTTCTATTACTAAGGTACAATTGAATGAGCTTTAATGCGTTTCTGCTGAGACCATATATATTCAATTTAACAATAACCAAAGCATGCGGAATGCAATCAAAAGCTTTTGAAAGATCTGTAAGCAAAGCCCCAAAATGTCCTTTTTATATAGGGATTTTCTTTATTTCTCAGTCATAGTCTGCAGAACAAGATTGAAATTGCTCAAAAGAGAATTATCTCGAAAAGGAACTTTCCAGAATAATATCAAAATAGAAAATAAACCGAAATTATGAAAATAGGAATACTTTTGTAAATGCCAAAAGCAGAATATGCTATAGGTATATTCTTGCATTTTCTTCAACATATTGATTCCTTATGCTTAAATCTGCAACAAATCTTGCGGGTTGGTACTGATAAACCTAACCAACGTCGGTCATTATCAACTTTGCAGGCTTTGAAAAATTTATGTCAATTGTTATTGCTCAGTTTCTTTTTTTATAAAAATTTATGTTTAATGAAAATTTTACTATCTACTCCAAATATTTCAAGGTCTATACTGGTTTAAAAAGAAAGTTTAAGGATTATGAGTATTTGCGTGCATGCTTTTTAAAAATATATGTCTTTGCTATTCTAAGTATTTTACTATGTTATTTAAATTTTGTCTAATTGTAATATTTTTTTGTTGCAATTATTTGTTTGCATTACTTTTACATTATTTGTTATATTATATAGAAAAATTTTTTTTGTTAAAGTAGATTCTCTTAGGACCAACAAATTTTATCTTTTTTTGTTTGTTTTTTATATACATTCTTTTATATAAAAACGTTTTATATGGTGTGGTTTTACGGCTTCTTTTTTTTTATTATTTTGTATTACGGTATATATTAAGAGGCTTGGCGATAAGACAATTTGTCTTCTTTTTGCCCCTGCTATTGGTAATTACACATGTTTACGGTATGATTAAATATATACGGCAAAAAAAAAAAACAAAAAAAAAAAGTAGTTTTGAAAAAACTAGAAAAAAACTGCCAAAACGATATTGAGACTGGAAACTATATTATTTTATGATAAATTCAATGAAAAGTACATCTTGATGCTTTATTAATTAAATACATACTAAGATCATCCGCTAAAGACGGGTTGTTATCTGCATCTGAATCATCACAACCACTTTTCATTAGAAAGTGTTCCAAATCTGAACTGTTTATTTTTGCCATGTTAATTGTGGGATAGGCAACTTTTCCACAATTCAAAATTTATTTTTCTATTAAAGTATATTATAGGAAGCAGCAATGCCGGCTTTAATGGATGGACTGGGTAACAGCAGTGTATAGATGGATTTTGGGGTTTGGTACTTTAACCATAACAAACTACATACTCAATGTATTGTTGGCAGTGATTATCCGGAAAATTTTTAAAATGTGGGTTAAACCACTTTTCCACTGAACCCCTCGAATAATAATACCGATTCAATACTACAGGAAAAACAGGTCGTTATCAAACGCTTCATACAAATGATACAAACGATACAAATGTTTTTCATTTAAGAAACATTTATTTGAAGTTTATGATAAAAACTTCCCAAAATGTAACTTTTATAAAACAAACAAAAGTCTAGAATAACCATGAGTAACAAAAAGTCCTAAAAAATCCTCAAAAATTATTTAATACCTTAAAACAAAAAAAATGTCAAACTATTTGAAAATCAAAGATATTATCTTAAATTCAAAGCTTAAAAAAATCAAAGATTATTATCTTAAATTCATTTGCGACACTATTCCGTTTTTTTGTTTTCAACACTATTCATTAAATTCATTTGCGAAATTATTCCTTTTTCTATTTTCGACACTTTTCTTTAAAACTCATTTACGACGTTATTCCTTATTCTGTTATTCGACAATCAATCATGCGACAATTGGCGACACTATTACTTTTTCACTTTTTCGACAATCAAATTTGCGACAATAAAAATTTGCGACAATGAAAATTTTGCGACACTATTCCGCCACACCTATGTAACACAGGACTGCAAACGCTGCCTGATTTTCCTTTTTTTAAGTAACTAAATTTATTTAAAAAAGCAGCATTGTTGCCTTGTCTTTACGTCCCCTCCTCCCCCTGAAACATCAGACCTTCCTGTTTACAATCCTTTCTGAGCTGAGAAGATCTCTTGGCAATGCGGCTTATTTTCTGGTTTTCAAACGGCGTAAAGTTAAGTAATCTCTCTTTCCTTAATTTTTATTACAAATATTTTTATTTTATTCGAAACTTTCTTAGCCTATTCTATGCTTTAAAAATATTACAAAGTAATTAAACTTTGAAATTAAAATTTCTCAATTTGAAATTTAATTAATCTTTTGTTTACAAAATGTTTATGAACTGCTAGTTTAGATTTTTTGAAACTTTAGCGTTTTATCAATTTTATTTTATTTCTTTTTGAAATAAAATAAAATTGATAAAACGCTATGACTTATAAATCTTGTGATTTCTGATTTAATTAAATTAATATAAATAATATTTACTCAACATTTTAGCTGATTTTAGGAAGCTTTTGAAAAGTTATGCTTTAAAAATTTTAATAAATCTAGTGTTTCTAAACTTTTGAACGCTACTGTAACTAACAGTTGCGTTCTAAAGCTCAGAAAAACCAAAGCCTACAATGTAGGATACGTTTAAAATCATTACCAAAATACTATAGCAAATATACATAAGTTTGGATCAAAAAGTTTTTGTTTACTTAAAATTAATTAAAAAGATGCTTTCTAATATAGTGATTGTGGAAAGGATAAACTTCTTGGATGAAACATTCCCTTCTACAATTTTTATTAAATTACCAGACCCCTAATATGTCACCTACAAAAAATAATTTATAAAAGTAGGTTAACCAGAATTTCAAAATAACCACAATTAGAAGAAGTTTAGAGAGTATTAATTTTAATGGATTGAACAAGACATTGTTCAATCCATCAAAGGTAATACTCTCTAAAGTTGTATAAATATATATATATATATATATATATATATATATATATATATATATATATATATATATATATATATATATATATATATATATATCTATATTTACATATATAAACAATATAAAGAGTATACTTTTATTTTATTTTACAAACAAAATATTTGCAAAAAATTACACTAAATAATGAGATAAATTATATTGAAGTTTAATATTTTTAGCACTAGTGACCATTCAAAAAATCATCAGTAGTGCTATTATTGTATACATAATGTAGTGTAATTTTTTGTTAATATTTTGTTTGCAAAATAAAAGAATAAGAAAAAAATAATCCATATATTGCTTATTTGGTTGACAAACAACTTTTACTTAATCTATATTCATTAATATTTCAAGTAAAATAAAATATTTGAATATATATATATATATATATATATATATATATATATATATATATATATATATATATATATATATGATGATGATGATGATAGGTCTATGTTGGATGATGATGATAGGTCTAGTGTGTCAAGAGACCTTTTTTTTTTTTTTTTTTTTTTTAAATTTATTTAGTAATTTTACACATTTTACAATGTTATCTATAAATTTAAACAAATATATATAACTACAAGCTGACTGGGGCAAGTAGAAGTCAAAATGACTTATCATCAAGCCCCTTTGTGAAATACAAAAAAAAAAAATACAATTAAATTTTACATTTTTCAATATTACATAAAAGAGTGAAATTATTAAGTTTAAAAAAAAAATTGGTTAGAAATTTTAGAAGGTTAAAGAAGAACTTAAAGTTAAAAAAAGAACTTAAAGTTAAAAAAAGAAGAAATTTAAGATAAAGTTAAAATATGAAATAACAAATAAAAAATTACAAATCTGTACATATTCGTATACATATTAAAGACAATAAACAAAAAAAAAAAATTTAATTCGCTTTATATGCATATACATATTCAATACAATATTAAAATTAAATAAAGTACATAAAAAATTAAAAATACAAAACTATTTCGATTTTTTTTTCAAAAAAATGAGAGAATGTACGTAATGTTTAAATTTAGTAAGTGTTTTTTTATAGTTCTTTTAAATGTAGCAATAGATTTTATTTTTTTCATATTTTCGTCAAGAACCGAATTCCACAAGCGTGGTCCCCGGCATATAGTCGAGATTTTTTGAGTGATGTTAGTGGGATGTAGTAATTACTCATTGAATGTCTTGTTTCATATTTATGATTAATTCGAGTGAAACTTTTAAAAAAATATTTTGGAATCATTTCATTTTGAAGTTTAAACATAAATAACAAGTTATGGTATATATTTAGTTTGTATACATTTAGAGCATTTATTTCCTTGAGTAACGGCTCGGCACTTTCGTATCTACTTGCGCCCAAAACTAATCTACTTGCTTGCTCTTGTTTTGTATAAATAATTTTTAGGAAAGATAAATGATTGTTTGCCCAGGCAATATTACAATAGTTAATATGACTATGTATAAATGAAAAGTATAAATTCTTTAAACATAAATTATTTAAAAGATGTTTTGTCTTGTACATAATCCCCAGGGTCTTTGAAACTTTGTTCTCGACTAGCTTTGTTTGGCTTTTCCAATTTAAATTCTCATCGAAAATTATTCCTAGTATTTTCATTGAAAAAACTCTTTTTATTTTAATATTGTTAATTGTTAGTTCAGGTAATTTGAGTGGAAGGTTCTCGGATTTAGATGACTTAGCAAACAAAATATATTTCGTTTTTTCAATATTTAATGAAAGTTTATTTGCTTCAAACCACTCATTAAGATATATTAATTCTGTGTTTACAATATAAAAAATATTTTTTAAATTTGAGTCAGAAAAGAAAACATTTGTGTCATCAGCAAAAATAATATAATCAAGTATTTTTGAAGACAAATAAATATCATTAATATAAATTAAAAACAGCAGGGGTCCAAGTATTGATCCTTGGGGAACTCCGCAATTTATTGATTCAAATGGGGAACATGTTAAGTCATATGGTACTCCTTGTTTACGATTTTGTAAATAACATTGCAGCCACTTTAAATTGGAGTGAACTACTCCATAATTGTGTAGTTTATAAAATAGAATCTTGTGGTTGACAGTATCAAATGCTTTTGATAGATCTAGAAAAATTCCGAGTGTGTAACTGTCGTTATCAAAACCATTTAAAATTTGGTTGGCAAGATCAATTACTGCATGTTCCGTGGAATGGTTGTTGCGAAATCCAAACTGTTTATGATAAAGAATGTTGTTTTTTTCAAGATAATTGTACAGTCTGTTGTGCATTTAAGTGTGTTGTCCTTTAAGAGACCTTTTTCCGACACGTCATGAAGAGAGCGGAATAAAAAATTTTAAGAGACCTTTTAACGTCAGGAGTAAAATTTTAAGAGACCGTCAAAAAAATTTGAGACCGACATGAAGCGCGCAGGTAAAAAATTGAGGTTAAGGTGTAAAAAATTTATTTCTATAAAATTTTTTTAATGAAGCGTGGCGAAAAGTATATAAAGAGTAAAAAAATGAAATAGGTTCATAATCAATGGAAACGAAAAATAAACCGTTACAACAATTTCAAACTCCATCGACAGTGGCAGTAGTTCAACCTTGTAAACCTGATCCTCCAATAGATAATAGTGGTACACACGACTTGCATGGGAATCGTATTCGATATTTTGAAGTGCATTAATAAAGAAAAAATAGTGTCGATATTAGCAATTTCGAGCTTGTTTATTGTTATTGTAGTGGGAGGATATTTATTTGGAGCGTTATTGGCAGCTTTTATATTACTTGGAACAATGTTGGGATTATATATTTGTAATAAAATAATAAAAAACGAATTTTAAATTTTAAATTTTCTATATATTATAATAAATCATTAAGGTTTAATATTTCTAATTCCTCCAGAAATAGCGCCACCCAAAAAAACTTTTTCAATCGCAGGTAAAAGAGGTATAAGACGACTTCCTACTGTAGCTAATTAGGGTCCTATAAATTTTCCACACATGCGTTTTCTTCGTCTTCGTCCGGCACCTTTTAGAGGGGGTAAATAAACTCTTCCTTTTCCTCTTCTTTTTCCTGCTCCTTGTAACGGAGGTAAATAGACTCTTCCGCAGCCTCTTTTTTTGCCTTTACCTTGCATAATTGTTTCCAATAAAAGTAAATATTCTCCTCTTCCTCTTTTTTTTCGCATTTTTTCATGTATATCATATGTTTAATTGGGTTAATTTATTGCGTGTAAAGTCAAAAGCGTATTTTTGCCAAGTTGGTATTTGTTTTTGTATGTATTTAGCAGCTGCAATGGTAGCTAAATCGTTTACAATTTCTCCAAAACCTCTTCTTTTTTTATATATCCCACGTAAACGTTTTGATCTTTTATAACGTCTTTTATAGTGTCTTTTATACATATTTTAATGTGGTAAAATAGCAGATATTAAAGATGGAGCTAAAAATGCTGCTAACAAGGGTATAAATTTACCTCTCATACGTCTTTTTAAATGTCTTTTTAAGCGTTTTCTACCAGCACCTTTTAAAGGAGGTAAATAAACTCTTCCTCTTCCTCTTTTTCTATGCATTCCGATTTTTTTTTGAGAAAAGATAAGGTTTTTATATTGTAAAAAAAAAAAAAAAGTTATTTTTTAACATGTACAAATTTAGTTTTTTGCATTAGACTCTTTGCAATAGACTCTTCCTCTTCCTCTTTTTCTATGCATTACAAATATTTTTTATGACAGTGGAGGTGAAGAGGACATGAACTCTTTTTTATTTTACAAGCACTACAACAAAATTTTTTACGCATTGCTTTGTTTTTGAAGATAATCGAGTGCGTAGCCTCCTACGTTTGATTTTAGTAGTCGTTTAGCAAAATTTTTAACTTTGGTAAAAAATTTTCTTTTCCCTCTATGACGACGACGGTGACCGCTTCTTCTTGTACGCCTGCGAGCCATTAACACGAGAAATAAAAAACAACAAGATTTTTGATTTTTTAAGATTTTTTTAGAAATAAGTAGTCGTTTGGTTATAAAATAGTTAATACAAATAGGGTTCGTTTAATAAAAGTAAAAATGTTTTTTATAACAAATTAAGACGATTTAAATTTGGTAGGAATATAGTTGACTTGATAATCGTCTCCTACCCCGCTTTCTACAAGTTCAGCTGGATATTGCAATTACATAGTAAGTACTCCTTTAAATTGATCTGTAAATTGAACATTGATTTGAAACGAATTATTTCCAGCAATAACAGCGGGAGGTTTATCGTTGATCAAATTGAAATCGCTAGTGGTGTCAATGACTAAAGGTTCACTAGTGTTAGTAGTACTAAAATAGAATTTAGGATGTCTCAAAAAACTGTCATTGTCGCTATTATAATAATCTGCAAAATTGTTAATATTAAAAGTAAAGGGTGTATTTCCTTTACACCAAGAAACATAACTTCTCCAAATTGACCATTTATCGTCTTGTTTTGTCAAATCGTATTCGGTAGTATCACCCGCTGAATTAACAAAT
>NC_088934.1:45407500-45572500 GCF_038396675.1 Hydra vulgaris | reverse complement strand
AGTAACATATTGATTTTTTAAACTCATGAAATTAAATGGTTTTGTTTAAAAAAAGAAATCCAGTTTTTTGAGAGATAGAGAACAAGAAATATTCAAACTGCTTATGTACACACTGTCTTTAATGCGCGCACACGCCCTTGTACGCATTTCTACGTTTTTGAGTACAATCCCCTCCTCCTCCTCCCCCATACCACGTGTACTTTATGGAAGACCTAACTATGAAATTTATGAATAAATATAAAATAGACTCATGATCAATTCTTGAAACTATTGGTATAATGTCATAGTAATAATTTATCATATTTTTTTAGCTTTTTTTACTAATTTCAGTTATTTCTGGATGGAACAAAAATTCGTAATTTTGTCACTTGCTTTAAAGGTAATTTTTTTTAAATATTAATTTACATGAAAAAGTATTTTTAAGATATAGTCAGGTTTGCTATGTGTTGCTATATTGCTTGATTATTTTTTACCATAGAGAAAGAAAGGAATAATAGCCTATTTTAAAATCATTTTGCCTATAATCACATTTTTAATGTTGTGAGAAATAAATTTTTGATTTTTAATCTTTTTAAGGTTTATTTGTTTATACTAATGAATGATACATTGTTTACATTGTTTATGTTTCATAAATAAACCTTATTGTATTATTTATATAATTTTTAAAACCACATAAACAACTTAATGGACTAAAAAGCAGCGACAGATCCAGGATTTTTAGGTGTTTAAGATAGCTACCTTCCATACATGGAGCAAACTCCTAACATTTGTATGTTTATACTTATGTCAAATAATGAGGCTTTGCAAAAAATTGCCATAATTGGAGGCTTGGAACAAAAAAGCCCTTTAAACTCAACCCCCTTCCCTATTCTTAACAACAAGATGATAAAAAATTTTTATATTATTGTCAACTAGGCTTATATTTATCGATAAATTTCAAGTTTCATACTATTCTCTCAGCATTCAAAAATTATAATTATATGAAGTTTAAACCCCCCTCAATTTAAGGGGTTTACAAATTTTTGCAAAACATTCTTATTTGACATAAGCATGAACATACTTAAGTTTGCAGTTTGCACAGTGCCTGAAAGTGTCATTTCTAAAACTTCAAAATAACCTGCCTGAAATCCTGTTTTAATTTTATTATAATTTATATATATATATATATATTCTCAGCACAAAATGTGTATATATAACTTCTCAGCACAAAATGTGTAAATACTTTTAAAATAAAAACTTATAAAGTACTTATAAAATATAACTTATGTAAATACTTATAAAATATAACTTCTCAGCACAAAATGTGTAAATACTAATAAAATAAAACAATTTTTTAAATTTTAATTAAAAATTTTTTATTATTATAGTTTTAATTTAATGTGGTTTTAATTTAAATTTTAATAACCAATCAACAATAAATCAACAATAACTTTTTGAGAAACCATGAGTTTTCGAAAATTTTACTTATTTATATATTGAATAATAATATAGTCTAAAAATATAACAAATGGTATAGATAACAGTTCAAACATACTTGCAAAACATCTACTAATATAGCTCTATGGACTCATAAATGTCCATCATTTAGCGGTTTTTCTAATTATTGTAATTTTAATTAAAATAAGTCGTTATTCATCATCATTATTCACGTAACCTTTTTTTATTAATTAATAATAGTGTTGTTGTTAAAAATATTAAAGATGTTTTTTAGTATAAAATAAATTGTACAATATATATAGACAAAGCCTTTCTTGTATTCTTCTACAAAAGGATAAAGACAAATAATGGCGGGAAGTATTCTGATGATTATCCTTATATCTCCCCATGTGGTCTGGAAATGAACTACGTCCGTTGTGAGAGCAAACCAATCGTATTTACTGATATATTTGAGGTACAAAATCAGGACTTTCTGGCATTCAATGGCCTCGGTGATCTAATTACTGTACCATTCCAACCTAGTAAGCTGTTTATGTTTCCATCGACCGGTCGAATCTATCATCCTGCAGCTGAAAAAGTAGGAGGCGTTGGGATTTTAAAAACAAGTTTGGCAGTTCAGCTAAGCTCAGGTTTTGTTTTCTCAGAATGTAGTAATAATTTCAGTCCAACTCACTTCATTTGGAAAGGTAAAAAAATTTTACTTGATAATTCGTTGTCTACTATGTTACGAAGTCAAGAGGTTCATCCGGAGTAATATTGGCTTCGGCACTACCTCGCGTCGTTCCCTTATTTGAAATTATGTTAAATGTTAATAAATTTTCTTTTTTTTTTGAACTTAAATTATGTCTTATGTAGCATTGTTAATTTCATGGTACCCAGAGATTTTTAGAGGGGTACCCAGAGATTTTTAGAGGTCAGTACTTGTAGAATTTTTTAACATTAGTTGTAATATAAAATATGGTAGCAGTACAATGGTTCTAATTTTGACAAGATGACTGTTTATTGTGACAAACGACTTAATATTTTTTAATCACAACACTAATGATTTTTTTTCTGCATTGCTTTATTTCTTAAAATATATTATCTGTAAGAGATTTTTAATTGAAAATTACATTTTTTTAAATTTTTAATCAAAAGCTGTTGCGTATTGGTTTAGAAAAATTTGTAAAAAAGATTTTCTTAAGCCCCCAAGCATCCTCTACCCTTTTGGTGCGTTACTCTTAAGTAATGTTGTTAGAGCATAAAAAATTATTCAAAATTTCTAAGCTATTTAGTTATGTTGCTCATTTTATTAACTTATTAAATTTCAAAATATCAGGAAGCATGAATCGTGTATTAACTTTTAATATACCAATACCATATAAGAATGAATGTATACTAAAACCCAACCTTTAACCTAGTTGAGTATTTTTATGTGTTTTTTTTTTAATTTATTTTTGTGGTTAAATTTATATTTGCGTTATTTTTTTGTAATTCGTTTAAAGCAATAGTCTTTTTCTAAACGGGAACAAATATTAGGTAATGTAGTAAGCAGGTCTAGCGCGTTGCGCAACGCGTCACTTAGCTGAAATAAAAGTTGTTAAAATTTACACAAATTCCACTTTTCAAATATCTTTTTTAAGACAGAATTAGGTTAGTAGTTCCTAATTAAATAAAAATTGAAATTAAATTAAATTTAAAAAGGTTAAAGTTATTCCTTTTTAAAAAGAGGGAATTTCAGCGTTAAAAAAGCACATGTTTTTAATAAATATTTGAATTGCTAATGATAAAAATCAAATTTCTGTATTAGACTTATATATTTTCAACTTAATGATATATTAATTTAATTAAAAACCAAGTAAAACTAAAAAAATCTTTGCGTAATGGTTTTTTCTTGTTTAATTCAGTCCGCAAACAATAAAGGATCGAATCATGTTGTTACAGAGGTAGCCAGTTTTTATATGATAGAAGTTTTATGCAACAAATAGAGTTTTTATTATTAAAAATATATTCTGACTACGCCTCTGTAGTAAAATAATTCTATTCATTTTTAGTAGGTGAACTTTATAGAGAACCGACTTGGATTATTCTCCTAGAACCTTAATTATTCTTTGTTGTAAAAAACAAAATGGTATAGTAACTAAACATGTTGAATATTGAAAACTATCAGTTTACAACTCTTTTTTACCGGTATTTGAATTTTTTTTTATATATGCGCAAAAATGGATAAATGTAAAAAGTTGTAAACGATGTAAAAGTTTTTTCAAGTTCTGTAAATCTTATTTCAAATGATGTAAAAGAAATTTCAATATCATTATATCTTGTGTAAAAATTACTTCAAAATTTCCAAGGATTTCTTGGATAAACAACCATTTTGGAGTGCAACCCTTAATGGGAGTTTTTCCTCCCTTTGATAATTTTTTAGGATAATAAATCCGGAAACCATGGAGCCATGTGGTTCGAACTTCACCTCTGGGCAAGATTTGTGACATCGGTTAGAAAGAAGGTGTGAAATTCTTATTGCTCGTCCGCGGTGCACTGTGATAACACCGTAAGGATTTCTAGGAGTACCTAAAAAAATTTAAAAAAATCTAGATTTTTATTAATGAGTCAGCTATGTTGTGAACTTTTTTTGCTACTTTTTTTACGCGTCGAAAATAATAAAATAAAAGTTGTCTAAATAAAAATTTAAGGTCTTCGCGCTTCAATACGTCTTTTGCGGTAAAGCAAACAAAACAAACGATATTTTTAATCAAATTGATTCAATGGCATATTGGAACCATTAAAGATAAAAAGTTTAAAAATAGTGTCTATCTTTTTCTGTGTTATACATATACATCCTGTATTTTGTAATTATATAGGTATATAACTAGAACGTCAGATGGTAAAAAACTGAGAGGAGCGGTATAACTTTTTTTCAAATAGAATTGTCGCCCCATGGAATGCGCTTTCGCAAGAAGCAGTGAACGCTCAATCCATCAACGCTTTCAAAAACAACATAAGAAAGTAACTTTATAGATACAATTGCTGCTTTGTCTGTAGCTTTTGTATCTCCATGTTCGTCAGCATAGGGGGGCCTGGTGTAGCACCTCTTCATCAAATTATAAATAGATTATTATATTTGTATTTGATCACTGAATAATAATAATAATAAATAATAATAACTGTGTCCAAATTTTAATTTTTGCGTAGTGGTTTGAGTTCTGTATCAGAACCAAGAGATAGAGTTCTGTATCAAAACAAAGATGTCTGCTCTGACCAGTTTGACGACATTCATATGGAAAGAGACATAAACTTCCTGGTTAAATGCTCTTCCGCGGTGCTCTTGAAGTCCTTAATAACTAATAATATAACGATAAATATGGTGTAATTTATATGCATATGGTGTAATTTCGCATTGTTCGTTGACACTTGTTATATATTTTTCGTAACTATCTTTATAATCTTTTACTGCACTGATATACCTTGTCACCTTTTAAAAGGTATGATTTCTGCATAGTACTATGTTTGATGACATTTTTAAGTTGCTCGTTATCTTATATTAAATTATCGTATTATCAAAGAACCCAGTGGGCATGCGTCGCCCGGGAGACGACTGACGGGTGTCCCTCGGTCAACGCGTGTCCGAGAGATGCCCGTCAGTTATTTCAGTAAAAAAATACCCTTTTTTTTTTACTGAAAAAAAGTTGTTGTTACATAAGTTTATTTTAAGATATGCTTGTTCAATATTTAACATAAAGTATAAAAAATCGGCATTGCTAATCAAAATTTTTAGATCTTTTTTAATGTCAAAATAAAAAAATGTTATAAAGAACGTTATAAAACGGATATTGAACAAACCAATACCTTAACTGAAAGCGTGTTTAATTGTTTACTTAATTAAAGCTGCGAAAATATTAAAAAAATATAGAAAAAGACGTTTTTTGTATTAATAAAATCATTCTTTAGTGGGACAGTTGCGTTCCACAAAATAAATAAAACAATGAGTTTAACATAAGTTAGTTTTTTAATGTCGGAACTTAGCAGCAACAATTAATTATAAAAATATTTTGAGCCGAATACGGTAACTTACATTAAATTGACGCAATGCATATTGTTATAGAGAATTAAATTTTAAAAAATTATAAATTTTTCTATATATAACCCTCTATAACAATATAGACCAATGCTCAATTGGTCTGATTACAGTATAAAAAAAGTGCCTACAAAGTTAAGTAATTTCAAATACTGCAGATGGTTTCCACAGATTTTCGAGATTATCAGCAACTTTTCTTTTTTCTAAAATTCGTCACTCAAAAATAAAACTGTTTACACCAAAAATATTATTTTAAAAGTCGATTTTTAAACATCTTTCAATGAAGACTTTAAATTTGTTAAAATTGGGTATGTACAAAATACAAGGAAACAAAAATCTCCTGAATTAATGCAGTTGCTAAAAATAAAGACTCTAATTACTGAGCACTTTTTATTATTGAAATATAGATTTTAGATAAATAGACTTTTACATGGCGTTAATTTTTGTTAAAAAATATCCCGATTGCCAGTTTGCGCGTGTTTTCACACTTACAGTCATTGTTAGTGGAAACCATGTACAAGTAACAGTTAAATTTTAATACACCAATCAATATCGAAAGTTTTTGCGAGTGGTTTCTATCGGTACAGACATTTTGAGCGAAATTTGAATTTTATTTATAAGAAAACAAAGCGTATGTTTATGCACCTCATCCTACCATTGTTTTAATTATATCTTAAGATTATACTTTCACATTGATAACATAATATCAAATCGGTATTTGCAGGAAAAATATTACAAAAATTGGACACTACAATTATAATTGTACTTCTGAATAACAATTATTTATTAAAAAACTAAAAGTGTAAAATAAATGTAAATATGAAAAATAATTTTTTAAACTTAAAATTTTGTAAAACACAAAAAAAGTCGTCAAGTACAGCCTGCCAATACCTAAAAAACAAAAATAAAAAATTACTACTGACCTATCAATTTATCATATATGTTCTACTTTCATTCAGTTTGTAAATTCTATTTCATAAATCTACACACACTGTAATTTGCATAGCTTTATGAACAGCCTAGGTTCAGATATGTTGTGGATTAAATAGCTAACCTTACCATAACCTTAAACCAATGGAATAATTTCTTCTTGAACCAATATAATAACCTAACCTTAAACCAATAGAACTACTATATACATCTACACCTTAATTTATTTAAAAAAAAAAAGCATAACATTAAGAAAGGTATATGTGACAGGTAATATTTATAAAAACTAATAAAAAGAAAATTATTTTTATATTTTGAATGTCTTATCTTTTTTATGAAGGTAATATGAAAATATCTTGAAATGCAATAAATAAAATCCAAGTCTAAAAAATATATATTAATTAATTTGAATAAATATAATATCTGAAATCGAGATATAATCAAAATGCAAAAGGATTTTTAGAAATAAATCGAAACTAAAAAATTTGTTGCTTGTACATTCTTTTTGATGCTTGCCAACACAAATTTTTTTTAAAAAAAGCCATAAAACTGAGCAGCCTTGCAAGTCATTACATCTGTGATACCTACTTTAAAATTCACAATACTTAAAGTAAACTTTTGTGAAATATAAATCTGGAGTCCTTTTGGGACTCCGCATCCCTGCTTTACTTAGATAACCTTAACACAAACATCAAGGTTTTTAATAATCTGATACCTTGTATCAGATTGCTAGAACATACAAAGTATAACTGATAACTTGTATCAGATGTTTATCAACTTTGAAAAACAATCTACAAATTATTTTTGTTTTTGAACATGCAACATATAAATAGATATTAATGCATATAAATGAGAGAAACACAGTATTTTAAGATATACACCAAGATTTGTATGAAAAATTATTAATATAAAACATTTACATCTGTAAAAATAGAAAATTTGTGAACACTTCAGTTCATCTTAATATATATAAAGGGCAATGTGTGTTTGTGTGTGTGTTTGTTTGTTTGTTCTCTATAGAAATCCAAACCGCCGGACCGATCTCGATGAAACTTGGCATGGGGGTAGTCCTCGAGGGGGAGAAGGTTCTTAGCTGGGTTTTGACCCCGTACCCCGACCCCCGGGGTCAGGGGGGACCATTTTTTGGGCCCATTTTTGGGCCCATTTTTGTGTACAGATATCAGGTAAGCCAGTTTAAATATTGGCCCGGGCAACGCCGGGTAACTCCAGCTAGTTACTTATATAATGAAACATATTTAAATAGTCGTTTGAATATACTAATTATAATTCCTAAAATACTTTTTTGTAGCTGTTTATACTTTTTATTCGCAGTAATACCAGTCTTTACATTCCTGGAGGTCTTGTAATAATAAAACTGTTGTAATTAATAATAAACTTGTTTATCAACTTAATAATAAGTTAATAATATGTAACCAAGTAAAAAATTTATCCTTCATAAAAATATTTAATGAAGATACAAGTATACAAAAATGCAGAATAAAATCCAGACTTTAAAATTCATGAATATGAAATAAAATAGAAAACAAAACAAAAATTTAAAATAAAAATAATAATTAATATAAACAATTATGAAGATCCAATAATAAAAGATAAAACTTGGAACCTCAAAAACCTTCAAACTTTTTTTTTCTCACAAAGCCTGCTTACCTCAGCCAAATATAATAAAAAGTAATATTTGGTGTGTTAAATATCCTAATAACACAATAATGTAGAATAGGCATAAACTTACTTCTTAAACTGACAACACTGATGTGTAGCCAGTCACGTTGCAAGTTAAGATATTTGCAAACATTTTTTCATACTGTTTTATATATATATATACTATTTATACCTACTAATAAATATTATTTTTATGAAATATATTTTATCAACTATAAAATTTTTTAAAAAAACTTTTAAATGTCATGTGAAAAATAAATAAAAAGTTGTATAACATTTTAACATTCAAGATAAAGTCTTAAAAATAATTTAAAAAAAAAAAAAAAATTTTTTTAAATGGCTGCCAAATTTTTTGAAAATTTGTCAAAAAGTCACATAGAAACATCGGAGATAAACTCATACTTATCTTTTACTTCATTTATAACAAAATTCCGCAAATGTTTCTTAATGTGTTAGGTCCATATTTAGTTAGAGATTTTAAAGTTAATTCATTATTTTAGGTTTTAAGACTTTTTGAAAATCAAAAATATCAATTTTTACAAGAAAAAATAAGATATTTCAAGATATACTTATTAACTTTCAAAATCTCTTACTAAAAAGAAAGATATTAATGCAAGTATCAATTTCAAATGTAAAACTGTATTAATAAAAGAGGGAACATAGTGGTTTATCGAGCATCTTTTTATAGACTTATTTATTATGATTAAAATAATACGAAGAATGTGTAAAAATACATATATTCTTCCTTGAATAAAAAATATAACTCCTATTTCAACATATTAACACATTAAAACATTCAACTTTTGACCAATTAAGCCATGATCCTTGGTTACTTAACTGCATATTTTAGTGTAGACTGAACCAAACGTAAAAATATTCAAGTCTGCACGAAATTTAGTTTCAATAGTCGCGCGAACAATTCGCACTGAAAAATTTTTGGGCAAAAATTAACGCCGTGCTTATAATAATTTTAAAGTAAAGATGATACATTGAAACACATAAACTGGGTATAAATAAAATACGAGAGAAATAATACCCATTTAAACTTTAACCGCGTTTTACCAACAATATGGAAATTGGTCTGTTGAACAAACCAATTTTAGGAGACCAATAATTTATATTGTCAGCGTCTTATTGTGACTTTTATATTACATTAAGACTCGCTGATTTTATTCATCGCAACAATTTAATACTTTTATTCATGAAAATTGTGTATATATATAATGTAAAATTACAGCTTTTTAAATTTTTTCAAAAATATATTTATCAATATGACGATGATGACATAAAAATATTTTTTCAAAAAATGGAGGTTTTTAAGGAAGAAATATTAAATTTTTATAAACAGCGCATATTATAATATTGATAATATTAATGGAAAAGAATATAAAATTTATATCAAAACTTGTAAATTAAAGACTCCTAACAGTTTTGAAGATATATCAAAACTTGGGTAAATTAAAGACTCCTAACAGTTTTGAAGATATATCAAAACTTGGGTAAATTAAAGACTCCTAACAGTTTTGAAGATATATCAAAACTTGGGTAAATTAAAGACTCCTAACAGTTTTGAAGATATATCAAAACTTGGGTAAATTAAAGACTCCTAACAGTTTTGAAGATATATGGATAGATTTAATCAAATGTTTGATGAAGGAGTGTTACGATTTGGATTAAATGGATGATGTTAAATTCATGTTTAAAAAATAAAGACAATGTTGAAATAAAATTTATATAAGGGTTTACGATAAATAAATATAATATAAAATTTTCAGATTTTACAGCTATTGCTACAAATATCGTACCAATATTATGTTGGCAGTATATAAAAATGAATTACGAAAATTTGATTTCAAAATGTCACGAAAATAAAACAAGAAACGTAGTAAACGACGCTACAAGAGAGAATGTAATTTGAAAACTTTCCCTATCATCTTCTCAATCCCAGTTCCTTTTACTGAAATTTCACATTTTAAAACTTTAGTAAAAGTAAACCAAGCCAAAAAAATATTCGTATAATAATTTTCATATTTTTTATTTATTATTTATATTTTCGTTTTCATATATTATATATAATTGATAATACAAATCTGCAAAGACCACTGCTGAAATCAATATGTTCATAAACACTAGCAAAATTATTTCAAAATCTACGTATTTTTTTTTTAATTTTTTCACAAAGAAAAACGAGATTTTTTGAATTTTTGTATCTTTAAATAAAAAAATTTCATTTAAGTAGTTAAAATGTTTCAACATAATAATACAAAAATTATTTAGCTCCTCGGAATCATTACAACTTCGAATTCGTAAGGAGGACATGTAACACCAGAGCGACCATCTAAGGAAGGTAATTCTTTTCCATTTGGCTTTTCAAATCTATAATCTTTTACTAACCGCGAGATAAACACAAGCAGCTCTGTTTTAGCCAATATTTCTCCTAAACAACTGCGAGGTCCACCAGAAAAAGGCAAATATGCATACCCTAAATTATAATCAAAATTGCCCGAATCGTCTAGCCAACGCTCAGGAATAAAATTCATTGCATTTGTCCAATAACGTTCATCATGATGTATACTCCATAAGTTAGTTAGAATAAGAGCTCCCTTGGGAACAAATTTCCCACAAATACTACTGTTCTCCATTGCTTTATGACATAAACCAAGTGGTACTACTGACGACAATCTAAGTATTTCATGAATTATGGCTTGAATTAAATGAAGCCTAGGACCATCGTTTAAGGATGGATACCCGTTACCTGAAGTAACATTTACAATTTCATCATAAAGTTTATCTTGATATTCTGGCCAGTGTAAAATATAAACAATAAACCAAAGAATTGTATTTGATGAGGTTTCCGATCCGGCAATCATAAAATCATTTAAAAGGAACTCAATATTATCGTCTGTGATTTTTTCATGGGAATCTGTTTCCGTCACTGGTTCTAATGATATTTTTATTAAAGCGTCTGTCACATCACGCAAATTGCTTTCGTCATAGGTTCTTTTGTGTTCTTGTAGTTTTCGTTTCAAAATTGGATCTCGAAGTCTTATTATTTCAAATATATATTTCGAGATGTAGCCGTTGAGAAATAACGCAACCATGGGATAGATGATATAAAACTAGTTTCGTTATGTGTTTTAGTAGCCAGATGTGAATATTTTATGATGTCCTGAAACTCCTGATTGTCTTCTTCATAGCGATGATTAAAAAGAATAGTGCATATGATGTTTAGAGTGCATTGTTCTAAAAAATATGTTCAGATTTGTAAATAATTATACAAGAAGAACAATTAAAAGTTTATAAAAGCAACATTTATTTTTGTAATTTATTATTTTTCTTTTTTTTTTTAGTTTATTTTGTTGTTAAAGATTATTTACAATGCACACTATCAAAAGATTAGTGACTGGAGCGAGAAGGTACATTTAAAAAAATTGATATAACGGTAACATAAATAAAAAAATTGATAAAATATTCAAATAGAAAGCAACAAATAAATAAAAAGTGTTAAAAAGCTTACAACTACTAAAATTTAAAAAAATATAAAAGCAAAAACTCTTGAATACAAAAAAATTAAAAGAATTTTATAAAGTATATTTACATCATCACTAGATAGATATTGCTTCAATCAAATCGTGGCCTACTTAAATACACGGCATTCTATTCAGTTTAAATCAAAAAAAAAAAAAAAATTGAAGACCAAAACGTTTTCAAAACGTATTCTGTCACTTTCGCAAAATATTTTAATTACTGCGTTATAAATCTTAGCTAAATCTGGAAATGGATAAAAAATTTTGCGTTGGCCAAATTGGAATCTTCATCAAACTTCGCTCAACCTTGTATAATTAACTGTGGCTTCGTTTTAGTAGTAAATAACTATACGGTTAATAAATGCTCAGTTGTTGGTTGTACATCTTATTTGTTGTAAAGTAGTAACATTTTTTTTTTTTCCAAATATGATGATTTGAAAAAGATAATAGGCCGGGTGAAAAAAAGCAATTTTAATCAGTAATTGGTCAGCTTTATGAGAATAAAAATTTGAGCGATTTTGCTTAAATTTTTATTCACGTAAAGCTGAAAAATACTCAAAAAACGCTGAGTAAAAGCAATTGATTTTTTTCTTCACCTGGCATATTATCTTTCTCATCATTTCTAACCGATATCTTATATACAGCTTTAACAAATTTAACACATATCTTAGATATGGGTTAGACTTGTCAGTAGAAATTTTGTAACTTTCAAGGACTTTACAAGAAATAAAAATACACAGATTTTCAAAAATAAATTTTAAAAGATTTAAAAAAATCCAACACAAAGCCCACCTCTGGATAATATATTAAAATAATTGAATCAGTTGACTCCTGTGGACAATGTTGAGTATAAACCAATTTGCAACTTTTTTTTATTTTCAATTTTCAAATTTTTTTAATAAATTTTTAAACAATAAAACCAGCAATATAAATTGCAATTTTACAAGAATCATCTAATAAAGTCACACAATCAAAATCTTATATTTGCTCCATCTAGAATCTAACATATCTTTTATCTTTAACATCATTGATATTATTTTCAAAAATATAAATTCTTTTTATTGATTTTGTTATTTGAATTGTTCACTCACTATAAATAACTTCTTTCAAACTAATAAGAAACCAGCCATTCTAATGGATCGAATTTAAAATGAGCAATCAATGTAAATTTGTACTGAACCATTCCATATGAAATCACCCAGCCCATGACACCCTTACGTCTCAGAATATGTTCAATTTTGCCACACTTACAGTCCATAGTAAAAAAATAATAACTGCAAAAATTTTAGTTAAAAATACACATGGGTTCCAGAGATATCATCAGTTGAAATAACGCTGACTCAGCATTTTAGTGATTTCTGAAGCGACTACAAAGCAACTTTGACATATAGTATGTTTATAATGGCTTGGGGAAATTTCCTAAAATTTAGTACTCTAATAGATTTTTACTTGAGAAATCCAAAAACAGCATCCTCAAAACTCAATTGTCTCAGGAAATGCCTCGTTTATCCAATTTTGTTGAAAATTTTTGAATTGTAAATTCATGATTTTTGGAGGTAAAATGAAGATTGTGGCCCAAAATTCCAAGTAAAAAGTTTAATTGTATATCAATATTTTATCTTAGGTCTACTGAAAAAAATTAGATTCATCAATTGTCTATCTAATACTTGATAAATTCGATCAAACACGAGCACAATTGGTAAAAAGATATTTAGGTAGAAGAACAGTTCCTGACACAAGGATGTATCACCATTTTATTCCTATACACTATAGTTATATATTTCAACATTATAAGTTATAAAAAACAAGTATTGATACATGTTTTGAAATATTTGATATCATTTAAAAAACAAACATAATAAAGAGATTTCATTAAACCTTAAAAAAAAGGATTATATTGCATGTTTTTATGACGGATTTTGGTGGGTAGAGATTGCTGAAGATGTAAGTGAGCTTGATATATAAGAATCATGTGACTTATATCAATCATGTGAATGCATGATTCTGATATAAGTCAGAATCATGCATTCACATGAACCAGGTAAAAACTTCTTTTGGCCAATTAGAAATGACAAGTGTTGGGTTAGGGTGTTGCGTTTCCGCAACACCCTAACCCAACACTTTTTTTGAAAATGGTACATGCATAACGGAGTAAACAATGGGCCAAAAATAAGTCTGTAAATTTTTTAGTATTTTAAAATGTCATGTAGATGTCGCCATCTTGAAAAAATAGCGTTTTAATTCCTTTTTCAAACTTTATTTTTGAATAACTTAAAAAATAATTAATTTTATGTTACGCTACTGGATGTATATATCAAAGGTTATTAGATGAATATTTGGTGGAACTTTCAGAAAAATTGGTTAATGTCTAGAGGTCGCGGTATTAAAATATAAAACTACAAAACCTTTTATTTTTTTAAATCTTAAAAAAAGTATAAATAAAATTCAATTAGAATATTTTTAGGCTTCAACTTTTCGTAAAAATAATAATTAATAAGGAAGATACTAGTAAAAAATACTATAAAGTATTAATTAGTTTTGATTTCAAATAGGATGGATTTTGTTCAACAACTTAAATAAAAAATAACATTTTTTTAGTCACTGTTTTTCATTTTACTTGCGGAAATCACACTTGCGGAAATCACCTATAAGTTTGATTCCTCTTTCGACGCAATCGTTTGTTACCTCTAATTGTTTAACAAAATTTTCTGCAGCTTGATAATCTTGGAAGAACTTCCACTCTTGTGGATTCATATGGAGCCATTCCTGGTTGTTTATTAGCCCTAATAAATCAAATAGTAGTTAAGACGGTGGTTGAATTAAAAAATAAAGAAAGGTTGAAGAATTTAATGTTGGAAATTTTGGTTTCCCAATTAAAATAGTTTTTGGTCTTGGGATAGAAAAAAGTTTCTTTGCCATTATTGTTCTGGTAAATTCTGACAATCTTTGATTAAATAAAGATAAAATAACAAACTCTTCCATTAAATACCAAAGGTGATGGTTATTTGACGAAATCACAGCGGTTGCAATATCTGAATCTTCTTGTTGATACCAGTTCATTGCAACAAAAAAAGTCATCAACTGGAGCAAATACAGAAATCCTTGAGCGGAGAAATTGCATTGACTAAAAAAAAAAAATAAACTTAGCCATGCGGTGGATCATAATTTGCTCATCATTGGACATAATAAATTTATCTGATAACAGTTCCATTTTTAAAATATATATAGAATGTGACATAAATCTCGCATTGTGAATTGAACCTGGTTTGTGAATTTTGAATATTCAGTCCATTGATAGTTTTCCCCTAAGGTAGATAATACTTAATTCAATTAACTCAAGATAATCTTCTTGCGAAAATATTTTCTCTTCGAGGCATTGATAAGCTCATTTCAGAACTAAACTTGCTTGATTAAATATTTTTGATTTTATGTCAGAAGGTCATTCAAAAAAATTAAAGTTTGAGTAATCAATATCAATTCTTGAAAATTCGGCTTGGAAACGTTTAAAAATGGGTTCATCTGGACTCTTGCTATCTCCTAATAATGCGGTAAATGCATGTTTTATGTGTAGCTCATTATGATGATGGCAACATGCTAGCCATAGGAGAGGTCTCTTTAACTCAATTTCAATTAAAGTTGCTGCTCCTTTTTTTTTACCTGTGTTGCTTGCTATTGTATCAAAGCATATACCAACAATGTTTTTCAAAACGTTCCAATCTTGCACAAGTTTCACGGCCTAATCACATTGAATTTTACCTGTTGAATATTTAATCAAAGATACATTAATAAGTTTTGGCCTGAAAATAAAAGTTAAGTTAGTTTCTTTAAAACAAAATTAAAAAATATACATAGGATTAATATAAATAAGTACCTGTAAAAAGATCCGCTAATAAGAACTGCTACACATTCTTCATTATGAGCTATGTCTAAATGAAAAAGCTTTGAATCCCAGTGCAAAATGGCTTTTTTAGGTTTGTTGATCTCTCAGTCAGCTTTAATCGACAGAACAATATTCTCCCGTGCATATTGTCTTTGACGATGCACAGTTGATACTAACATTGACATATCATTAAGTTTGCCTCCGCTTTTGCAGATGATAGTGGATTGAAATAGAAGCTGTTGGCGAACTGACAAACAACATTGGTCTGCCACAGATCCCAATACTTCTGAGAGCTTCTTTGCTGATATTTCGAGTGAATTTGTTAAAGACATCTTTCTTTTCTTTGGTGGTAAAGGAGTAAACTCGGTATCTTTTTTTCTAACTTCAAAGGCACTAGCTTTTGAAGTTAGTGAATTAGTTGAAAGTGCTGATGAAGAATTTTGCATTTTTGAAAGTGCTGATAAAAAATTTTGCATTTTTGATCTTTGGTTAACCTTCTCCAAAAATCCATGCTTAGTCTATCTTCTTGACGTTCTATAAATTTTGAAACACTTAGATCAATGCTACCTGTCATGCGATAGTTTCTGCTACTCTTTTGATCTTCATAAAATGCCGTGATATTAATAACTGTTCATATGCATTTGCTGCTGAAATGTCGCAAAGTTGCTCAAGTTCATTACAAAATCTGACAATTTTTTCTTTTCCAGCTTTAACATTTCAACTTGCTTGATCAATTTTTTTGTTTTTGTCTTTTCTTACAACAATTTGGTAAGCAATGAAAGACAAGAGTTATCTGATTGAATTGGTACTCCAGCTTTTTCCCAAACTTCCTTAAGCTCACCAAGAACAAGTTTAAAAATATCTCCTACAGAAGTGTCACTTTTTGAATATAAATGTAAATGAGAGTATCTACCGAACACATGTTGTTTTATTGGTAGGTGACTGAAGCTTGATAATTTATTGGTTTTAGGGTAACCAATTAACCAATCTTGAATATTTGCGGTAGTGGTGTAGTGGTAAAGCGCTCGCTTCATAAGCGAGAGGTTCCGAGTTCGATCCCCACCACGTCCCTGGTAGTACCGCGCTCAACCTGTTTCTCCGCGCAGCGGCCTTGATCGTCAAGGTTCGTGTTTCGGAGTTATAGAGTTGAGAGAGGGTTATAACCACTAATAAGTAGCCTCCTCATCTGTAGTGGCCTTCTCGGCCTTGAGGAGGTGAATAAAAAAAAAAAAAAAAAAAAAGAAATTTTTTTTCAAAGGTTCATCGCTATAATAAAATATTCGCTTATCCAATAAACTAGTTTTAAAATTATTTATAAAATTTCAATTTTGCTAATTGATATAACAACCAACTTTTTTTAAATAAGTTTATGAAATTTATATACATACGTAAGATGTTTATTTGATGATGTTTATTTTGCAAACTATCACACAACGACTTTTAGTGGTCAATTATGCTCAAAACTTAAATTTTGCATTTTATTTAAAGTATTAAATTTTTTTAAAGCATTTAAGGAATTTTTTAACAAAAAAATATTTAAAAAAAATTAAACTTTATAACACGGCAACCTCTAGACATTAACCAATTTTTGTTGAAAATTTGGCCAAATGTTCATCCGACTTTTTCAAAACAGTGGCCTCTAGATGATAATTTAAAATTTTACAGACTTTTTTTTGGCCCATTATTAACCCCATTATGCATGTAACATAACCATTTTCGAAAAATTGTCGGAAACAACACCCTATTGTTGGGTGCTTAATTCTGAAGTTATATGCCTAATTTCTACGCCCACAACAATATCAGGTCGTACATACAACATATCTGATTTAGATTTGGAGAATATAAGCAGTTTGTTACAAAAAAAAAATACTCAAATAATTTTGTTGTAATTTTATTAACCTATTTTGCATTTAGAATTTGTCTTCCTTTTTTTCAAATCCTTAGATGGAAGGCTGAGAAGGAGGGGGGGGGGGTTAAATAAATCCCACTGTCCACTTTATTATGTCAATGACTATATTTGTCTTAAACTACTAAATAATAATATAAAGATATTGATTGTTAAAATGTTTTAAAAAACATTTCAATAACTTTGGTTATAAAATTTATAATTTTTAAAGTTGTGAAAAGCTCTGGTTTTGAGTGCTTACCTTAAAATAAGAGGTAAGTATTTATTGATTTGAAATAATGAAAATAAATTGTTTCTAAAACTTAAACTTAAAAGATAATGTTTTTAAATTGAATTTTAATAATTTTTTATTGTTAATTCATTTTATGTATATAAACAAAAAAATTCCAGGGAGATTGGGGGAGAAGGCGGAGTTGGTCAGAGGCTTGACTTGCCTCTCTTGGCCCATGACTATAAATGTCCTAAACTAGTCAATAAATAACATTATTTGATGCTTTATTCAAATAAATGTTTAAAAAACATTTCAATTGCTTTTGTTACAAAATTAAAATTTTTCTAAAAAGACAATTTTTAAACGCAAATATCGATCAAGACAATTGATGAATCTAATTTTTTCAGTAGACCTAAGATAAAATATTGATATACAGTTAAACTTTTTACTCAGAATTTTGGGCCACAGTCTTCATTTTACCTCCAAAAATCATGAATTTACAATAATTCAATAATTTTGAAAAGTCAATGATTTTGAACAAATTGGATAAACGAGGCATTTCCTGAGACAATCGAGTCTTGAGTGTGCTATTTTGGAATCATTAAAAAAAATCTATCGGGGTACCAAATTTTAGGAAATTTTTCAAAGCCATTATGAAGATACTAAATATCAAAGTTGCTTTGTAGTTACTTCAGATAATCACTAAAATGCTGAGTCAGCATTATTTCCACTGACGATATCTCTGGGATCCATGTGGATTTTGAACTAAAATTTCTGCAGTTTTTATTTTTTAAATATGGACTGCAAGTGAGGTAAAATGGACAAATTCTGAGACAATGTTTTTTTTTTTTGATGATTTCATATGGAATTACCCTACTTATCTTCCAACAGATCTTTAATTAATAAAGTTTGACATAATAAAGTTCTTGATAGTAAAATGCCTAAGTCTTAGCAGTTATTGATAAGTTTGCAACGTTATGTAATGTAAAATTAAGTCAAATTGAAATAGTTTAAAACTATAAATATATTTTTTTAACTAGTGACTTTTAATCTCTTCAAGAATAGTAGATAACTTTTCTATTTCTATGATAATATAAGAACTGAAGTTTTCAAGCACACTCCTTCTCTTTGACATAGATTAGTGGGTTACTCTAAGCAAATTTTAATTAAAAATTTTGATATGTAGATTTTTGTTGATACAAATAGGTTCAGCAACTTCAGGTATGAGTACTTCATTTCAAATAATTTTATAGAACATAACACAATTATCAAATTTAGAAAATAATTATTTTGCTGGTGAATCAACAACTTCAAAAAGAATTAAGATCTTCAATAATATTATTTGATAAAAAATTCTGATATTCATCCTCTTGAAATATTCTTTTAATTGGTGATTTTCTTTGCTGTAGGTATACTACTCGGGTATATTTTAGAAATAGGCTTCGTTTTGCTGATACTCCTTTATTTATTAAATTTTCATAAAAATATTTAAAACAAACCATAAATGATTTTTAGAAACTTCTGTTGACAAATTTAGCTATAACTTTCTCAAATCATCATCTTTTGATGTTTAGTGGAGATTTTGGAAAGCAGAAAACTAGAGATGCCACAAATATTTGGCCAAATATTTGGCAACACTTAATTATTTTGAAGGTTCCGACTTGCTTCATTGCAGTGCATAAGTCAACTACACTGCGGGCATTTATGAATAGGTAGTGTCGCAACACGCATTATTTATTGACTGTTACACCAACCATTTTAACTACAGTTTTGCATAAAAGTTTCATACTCTTCAGACCATTAAAAAAAATTCCAAAATAACCAGCTCAGGTATATCTTCCACTTCTGAGGTAATTTCAAAAAATGCTATAGATTGGTTTAGCACAAAGAAATCTAAACTTATCAAAAATGATATTTTCATGACAACCTGAACTTTAAGCATGGTTTAACTTTAATGGGAAAGTCGATTAAACCATTTCCTTTTTTATTAAGTCGCTGAATATTTGTGTCACCTCCACAAAAAATGGGGACTACTTTACCATTAAAATAATTTAAAAATATAATTAATAGTAAAACCAATAACAAAGCATTTGTTAACCATAATAATTATATATTACTAAAAAAATCCACAATTAAGTACACAAACTTTAGTGATATTTAGTAAAATCTTCGATTTAACCAACGCAAAAATTTGCATCTGGTGAAAGAGTATCTTACTTAAAACTTTAACCGCAATAATTTATTTATTTTGGAAACATTTGTCCATTTGACAGAACTTATGTTTTTTTAAGTGGCCTTCTATTTCTTTTCAATTTAAGCAGAAGGCAGTGTATTTAAGTAGGCAATGATTAAATCTATTTTTATTTAATTGACCTTACAAGTTTATTAAGTATGCTTTAAAAGAAATATTTAAAAATTGGATACATAAACCCATAAATAATAAAAATTGTTTTGATTCATTTTTAAAATGCTCTAGTGTAGTAGTCTAGTCTTATTTGTTAACAATGTTTTTATAAATAAAAGCTTTTTCCGCAAATAAGGTCCGTGGTATTTAATGGAATTAATTTTAAATTGTATTTTGAAGTTGATTTTAAATTATATTTTGAAGTTTATTTCATAAATATAAAGAATAACAAATTTTGTACACCATAAATAATAAAATAAATAAAAAAAGTCAAAAATATAGAGTTAAGAATGCGAGGTTAAAATAAACATTGAAATATTTTTCATACATGATTATGGAATTTTCATACATGATTATGAAATTTTCATATATATTGTGAAAATCTCATACATAATTGAGAAATCGTAAACTTAATTATTAAAGCAAATTTCAAGCAACAACAAAAAAAAAAAAAGATTTTGTTAAACATTTTATTTTACGCACAGTTCGAGTTTTCCTTTTTTTAATCTCCTAATAAATCCTTGAAAATTCAGTTACCACAAAATAACTTTTAGGCTGTGTATAGTTGTTATTTAAATGTCTGGTTAAGTATTTTTTCTTATTTATTTTAAATAACCGAATCAAAATTTTAGAAAAAATACCTTTATTAATCATAAACGTCAAAATTAGAAGATGATAAATATTCATTTGTTAGCATAATTAAGATATCAGGGAGAAATATAAAAGTTTTAAACAAAGTGGATTAACAAGGAAGCATCCTTGGCCCGATCCTCTTTTTAATCTATGTACTAGACATAAATGATTACCTCCCAAAGGGCATTAAACACAAGAAATAAGCAGCTTATATCTTAGCTTACATAACTGGTAATAACACTTCCCTTCCACAAAGTTATTTATATTGGCAGAGGTGAAAAGCCAGTCATAACATTAAAAAGCAAAATTCTTGAAGTTATAAACTCATATAAATACCTTGGCATCAACCCCAACTCAAGTCTCAATTTTGACAAGCAATGGTCTAGTCTACATAAGAAAATTGTCCCTAATGAATATCTTTTTAAGCAGCTCCGAATATTTGGTGGATGGTCTCAATCCATGCTTATATCTGCCTACCACGCTTATTGCCTTACCCACTTTACCTACAATGCAGTTATCCTCACCTCAAAGACCAATAAAACTTAATCTAGGACGCAAGTCTTTTAAATCTGCCTTCTAAAAGCTGCTGGTATTGATCCACATGATGCAAGCTACTATGGAATCCTTTCTATTGAAGAACATTTTAAATGAATCTTAAACATACCTAACCATCCAATCACACTTAGTCTACATAAAAACAATCACTCACATTCCACTTTTAAATTTAATACCAAATTTGCAAAATCAATGTATTTAAACACATATCTACAAAAATTCACCCGCCACCTTCATAATGATGCAAAGAAACCTGGAGCTAACTCTACCCTTTACGATACCTGAAATCATTCAATAAAATTCAAGAAATAATTACATTTACAACAAAAGGTTTCACCCAATAAAGCCAATCCTCTTTCTGTTGGCTGTTAAAAAAACAAAAGGTTTTTGCAAAACCTGTTAGGTGAAAAAAGTAAATGGTTTGGATATTTTTCAAGAGTTTTGTGCTAGTTCCTACAAAAATGATTTCAGAAGTTTAATTTTTTTATACAATAGAATGACTCCATCATATCTTTTAGCAACTTTTATGGAACAGACTTACTAAATCCCTTTGCTTTACCTTATGAGCTTCATTTATGGGAAGCTTTCTGGCTAAATTTAAAAAAGTGATATCCATTTAAATATTAAATTAGGTGATAAATTTTCCTGAAAAGACATTAAAAATTTTCTTGCTACGTTTCCATTAACTCCATGTGAACGTAGATTTTCTTCACTTTAGCCTGGAAAATTATATGAGAAGCACCATGATACAGGACCACCTCTCAAATGGTTTAGCTTTGATGATATTTGTAGATCAAAGTAGGTATAGTTGGTAATAGATAAACTCATAAGCTTGCTATTAGTAATTGTAATCAAATTTTTTTAGCTTTTAAACAAAGTTAAAATCAATAAAAAACATGAAAAAAAAAATATTTTGAACTTGATGTAAAAAATAAAAAACATTTTTGTCACTAGCAAAAAAAACTGGCTATATTGTAGCCATGTATCCTTATAAAACATTATTTGGCATAAAGCAAGGATTGGAATACATTGTATTTATAGGCTGGGTTCAGATATATCGTTGTTTGTGACACGAACAGCACCAACTTGATGTTATTATTCTTTATATTAAAATGCTATGTTTTAATTATTATACTGGTAAACACTTTTCTTTTTTGAACTGATTATTTTTAGATTTCATGTATTTATCACAGCCAGATTTAATAACCACTTTGTTAAAAAAATTTACTTTTTTTTAACTAAATGGGGCATTATAATTACATTTTTGAATATCTTTTTATACAGCGTTTCACAGATGTGCAATCGAGCGTCTTTATATGACCACACAAATACGATTTTTATATTGCTGAATTGACCACGGCTTTTAAATAGTTTGATAATTTTCGCGCATTTTAAAATGAGGTTGAAAAACAAAAGTAAACTAAATAATAATGAAAACAAAAATCATAAACTGAAAAAAGAAAATGTATTTTAACCTAGGAGAAATTAACAAGAGTTAAAAAGTAAGCTATAAATCAAATTTTTATCGTTTAAATTTAAAAGCATTTCGCTTAATAGTTTTACATAAAGATCAAAGTTTCTAAATTATAAATATTTATAGCACACCATTTTATGTAAAAATTTAATGCCGTTTGATATAAACCCCTTACTAAAAATTAAGATTGATACTTCTTTTTTTTTTACTGTTTTTGTTTTCTTATTTTTAGGATGCACGTTATTTCCATCATTGAAATTTAATACAAGTGAGGGAACAAAACAAATTAAAACGAAAATAAAATATTTAAAACATGCAATCTATTTGAGAATTATATACGCCAATATAAAGAAAGAACAATTTTTTTATTCAATTCAAAGTTGTAAAATCTAAAGTGTTAAATAACTTGATTTATATTTTTAAAATATGAAAAAAAATATCATTTTTTTATAAAATGTAAGTAGATGAAATATGGGTTTAAAAATAATATTATACATAAATTATCGGTAACTATATAATAAACTACGCCTTGGGCCACCAAATAACTTAAACTGGGCTTACATGGTACTATGCAACCAGGCTTTCAACCGGTACTATGCTTTATTTGAGGTCTTTTATCTGAAAAAATAGTGGTTAGTGTGCTAAAACGTCTTTCAACTACAGGGTAGAAGATACAGGGGGATCAGGGGGCACATGGTCTCTTACATTTTTTCGTGGACATCTTTGTTTTTTTTTAATTGACAATTTTTTTCAAATCAAAGGAGTGTGCTCCTCCCCCCTTTTCCACTTTAAAAAAACATCTCATTGTGCCTGAACTGCACTGTTAAATGACAATAAACAGAAGTATAACTAAGGCAAAGTATTTGCAAAATGAGCTTTATTAAATTTTCATAATTTCTGTTAAATTCTTAGACAAGTTAGCTTTGAGTAATAATTACTAATAATATCATTGGATAATACATTGGATTCCGATAAACAAGTAGAAGATTATAGCAAAAAAGATATATAATCTATTGATGGTAGAGAATGAAGCCGTATATTTTGGATTTCTTTATTGCTATTTTCAATTTTTTATTAATTTACAATATATACTTCTTTATAAATATATAAATATATTGTAAAAATTGATAAAAATAAAAAAAACTGCTTTTTTTCCTTGCTGTTTTGAGAAAACTGTACAATATTTGTAAACATAATTTAAAGTTTGTTCTTACTTTATATTGACATATATAATTCTCAAATAAATTGCATGTTGTAAATGTTTTATTTTTGTTTAAATTTGTTGGACATATAATCTGCTTTGTTCCCTCACTTGTATCAAATTTGGTTGATCGAAATAACAGGCATCCTAAAAATAAGAAAACATAAACAGTAAAAAAAAAATAAATGAAGAGCTAAATCTTAAATATTTGTAAGGGGTTTATATCAAATGACATTGAATTTTTACATAAAATGGTGTGCTGTAAATTCCAAACTAGCCTATTCATTCCTGCTGTAGCTTAATCAGTAAAATCAGCAAATATTTTGTTTATAAATCAGTTTAGAATATTAACTTAGAAACCTTTAACTTAATGCAAGTCTATTAAGCGAAACACTTTTAAATTTAAAAGTTAAAAATTTGGTTAACAACTTACTCTTTTACTTCTATTTATTTTCTCTTAGGTTAAGATTGATTTTCTTTTTTTAGCTTATGGTTTTTGTTTTCATTTTTATTTAGTTTACTTTTAATTTTAGATACCATTTTAAAAATGCGCAAAAACTATCAAACTATTTAAAAGCCGTGGCTAAGAAACAGCAAAACAAAAATCATACATGCGTGGTCATATAAAGACGTCCATTCATACGCCTTCCTGTGAAACATTGTTTATATAAAAATATTTTATTACAATTTGTGTTATTTTATAATATATTTGTTACAACATAAATGCAAAATTTTACAATATGTAATTAAATTTAATAATGGTAAGGTGTAAATATAATTTTTAACAATAAATTTGTAAATATATAATTTTACAATCATAAAGTGACCCAGTGATCTCCTTGCATATTTTTAAGTGAAGAAAGGCTCTAAATAGATTAACTTTATTTTCATGTTATATTTTTATATTTTTATTCACTCCAATCACCACAATTTGGTGCAAAACATTGTCATTCAATATAAGCATGTATATTAGGGTTACGACCAAAAATATTTTGTATAATTTTGTATCTCCTGTGGTCACAAATGATGAACTTTTGCAGCTAAATTATTTAAGACTTATTTTTTATAGCTGGTTCTAAAAAAAAAACCTGCGTTAAGACACCTAATGGCATGGTGTGTGTTTTATTTTACCAAAAATATTTTTCTCCTAAAGTATATCATGTGGATTTAAAAAGAAGTGAAATTTTATAGAGATTTCATAAATAGCAATCTATTTCAAATGTAACCTTCTTAAAGAAGACATTGTTAAAAGTAACGCTTAAAAGAGTCCTTTTTTTTTAATTTTTGTTAGTAAAAATGTTAATTTTTTTTACAATAAATTTTAAAAAACTGAATGTTATTTATGTTTCATTTTTTTTTTTAACTTTCTATGAAACATTGCTTCTTCTGAGATTCAAATTGATATACTTTTGGAGAGAAACATTATAGGTCAGAAAATTATTTTTTAGTCATAAACCTTATGTATATAGTCAAAATTTACATATAAGTTTGGAGTTTGCATAATGTATGAAAGTGTCATACCTGAAACATCAAAATATCCTTAGTGGGTTTTATCAAAAATTATTAAATTTAGGTAAGATATGGAAATATATATATATATATATATATACATATATATATATATATATATATACATATATATATATATATATATATATATATATATATATATATATATATATATATATATATATATATATATACATATATATATATATATATATATATATATATATATATATATATATATATATATATATATATATATATATATATATATATATATATATATATATATATATATATATATATATATATATATACTTACAAGCAGGTAGAGGAAATGGTCCTCGAGAATTAGGATAAACAGTCAACAAGATGACAGATGTAAATCCACTCTACCCATATCAGAGGAGGAAACAAAACTGCAACAATGGTTTCAAAAAACATTTTGATTGTTTATGTATTTCTTAACTTTATTTTTAATGATCTTTTTCTGAAAGCAAATTGTTTGAAATAAAAAATGTTTATTAAGATACTATTTCAATTTTGATAAGATATAGTATAGCCTGTTATTTATTTATAATATGGTACTCGTATTTGTGTTTTTTTTAAGATGAAAGGCATGGTAAACTTACACAATACCAAACCTAAAAAGATAATATGTATAAAGTAATACATAAAAATAAGAAGTATAATAGTACTAACCTCTACACCTATTTTTACAACCAACATTACATGATAAATTACATTTAATTGCTGCATTCAAACATTATATTGGAAATTCTAATTTAAATGCATTTCACTTAGATTATTAAATCATTAAGTTATATGTCAAATGTATGAAAAAAATGTTTTTTAAATGATTTTAAAATATTCATCTAGAGTTATGTTAACTTTTGCTTGTTGGAAATAAGAATTAACTGTTTTTAATAATAAATGGACGAATGGCGTGGTGTTCACTCGCCTGTAAGTTCTTTTATGTGTTTGTGTTCTGTTTGAACCTCTGACGCAGTGTTGATTCATCCATAAGTTACTCTATGTATGTTTGTGTTATGTTTGTTTATGTTAATAGAAATGTTTGTGTTCTATCTGAACCTCTGGCGTGGTTCTCTTTTTGTTCACCTGTAAGTTACTTTATATATACATATATGTTTATTTTCTTTCTGAACCTCTGGTGTCGTGTTTACTCACCCATAAGTTACTTTATGTTAGTGTTCTGATTACAATATTTAAATGTTCTGTTTAAATGTTTAAATCTGTTATGATGCAGTGTGAACCAACTCAGTATGAGTTACTCCAACTATTTAACCTTTGCTCACCTTAATCTCTTGTAATTTTATAGAAGTAATGTTTTTCCTAATGCATTTCCAAAATATTATGTCTGATATTTTAAGGTACTGTTTACTGGAAGTAGCTCCTTTTAACTACTCCAGGTCAGGTCAGGTTTAGGATCATCACAATCAGCCTGCTACTGGTATCATGTAACCCAGTACTCCTGCCCCATGCCCTGCTGCATTGTGGGGTGTGCTTTTTTAGGCAAAGCTCTAACCTAAAAATCCACTGCCTTGGAGCTCTTGGTTGAAAATAGGCTAGAGATGGTGTCTTGATAAAAATACTTTTGAGCAGATGGCCTCCTTGGCAAAAGAGGCCTCCTGCAAGATAGTAGCTGGATGCAGTTAACATCTGCTCAAAAGTATTTTTATCGAGATACCATCTCTAGCCTATTCTCCTTGTTCATCTATTAGGCAGGCATATATGCAAACCTGTGTTACATTGTTTCCTGCCTAGGATGATAAATGCTGGATCTTCTTGACTCTTCTCATAGGTTTTTACTTGTGCCTCCTTAATAGTAACTATGCAACTCTTCCTGTTATCTCCTAATGAGGGTACAGCTCTAAAACTCAGTTTAATGGTTCTGAGCCAGCTGGTAGTAATGTTTCCTGAACTCTGTGGTAGCTCTCAGAGAGGCTGATTCTATCAACAGCTGCAAAATATCAGAGTATTAACAGTGCCATGTTGCGCATGGATTCCACAATGTGCACCAAAAGCATTAAAAAGGACACCTGTTAATGCTTTTGTTGCACATTGTCGAGGCTGCATAAGGAGCCCTATGTTACAACTTAGGGTTACTTAACAGGACTGAGACAATTGCATAGCTCATTGCTGAGGAGGTGGTAATTTATCTATGAATGAGTCAAGTTCTCTTTAAACTTAAATCATGTGAAAGGTAACTCAAAATATTAAACATAAAAAACCATACCCACCACTCAACTATTTTAATAAATCTTTTACAAATATTCATTGAATCTTACCTCTTGCAAAATTCACCAGACTTGCTTGCTCCTAATGAGACTAATTTAAATACCGCTATTCCTTCTTCAGATCTGTTTGTATCTAACGCCACTGACTTGCTGGCACTAAACCTATAACTTCAGCATTTTTCAATTTCTTACTCAGGTAGTTAACTTTGTGACTCATTTTCCTGACAACCCTAATCATTTACCTTCACTCCTTGATTTATTTCTTGTCTCTGATCCTAGCTTGGGTTGAGTTTCTCCTTTCTCT
Organism: Hydra vulgaris; assembly: GCF_038396675.1. Taxonomy (NCBI): domain Eukaryota; kingdom Metazoa; phylum Cnidaria; class Hydrozoa; order Anthoathecata; family Hydridae; genus Hydra; species Hydra vulgaris. The sequence goes on along the minus strand of NC_088934.1, from coordinate 45,544,540 downwards.
CCCTTAGGTAGTTCTGACCATGCAATGATCTTCTTAAATCTTTCATCTTGTACTTCCTTTTTAGACTCACCCTATCATCGCATTACTTACTACTACCCTAAATCTGACTGGGACTCTTTTCATGATTTTCTTCGTGATGGTTCTTGGGCTGATGTCTTTTCTCACTCAGCTGATAAATGTGCCTCATACATAACTTCCTGGATTCAGACAGGAATGGAAGCTTGTATTCCTTCTCGTCAGTTCAAAGTCAAGCCTCAATCTACTCCATGCTTTTCACCTTCTTGTGCATATGTTATATCTCATCATAATTATTTTTTTCATCTTTTTCAAAAAAATAACTCTCTTAAGAACAAAAACAGCTATTTATTATTGAAAAAAATCAATATAAAATGTCTGATGCTAAGCTCCATTATCCTCAGTTCACTAAACCTCGTATCTTATCTCAGAAGTTAGGATCTAGAGACTTTTGGAAAATCTTCAACAGTGTCATTAACAAAGGTAGGTCTAATATTCCATCTCTGATTCATGGGAGTGATCTTACTACTTCTCCCAATGATTAGGCAAAAGTATTTGTAATTAACTTTTCTTCTGATTTGATTCTTGAATTTTTTGGTCATTATCTTCCTTCCATTCTCACATCCCATCTTGAGACAAATTTCCCACATCCCATCTTGAGTCAAATAACTTACTGTCAGACAATCAGTACAATTTTTGATATTATCAAATCTTTTCTTTTTAATAGCATTATTAAAGTCATCCTCGAAGGCCAACACTCTTCTACATTTCTAGTAACTTCGGGGGTACCACAAGGTTCTATACTTGGTCCTGTTTTGTTGCTTGTTTAAACTAATGATCTTCCCGAAAACCTTACATCTATAGTTGCTCTTTTTGCTGATGACTCAAGTTTATACTCCTGTCTTGACAAAAAATCTTCTCTTTATGATCACTTGGAACAGGCAGCTAATACTGAATCTGATCTCACTTCTGTAACTGATTGGGGCTTGCAGTGGCTTGCAAATTTTAACTCCAACAAAACTCTTTAATTTACTGCAAACAACTATTGCAATACTGTTGACATTTCTATATTAATGAATGGCAACCCTTGCACTGAGTCCTCTTCTTAATGTCTTCTTGGATTATCATTTACTACTGACCTTTCAAAAAAACCATATATACAATCAATTCTAAATTAGCATCCTCTAAGGTTGCCTTTCTTTATTGTGCTTGCCATTTTCTTACTCTTGATTTAATTATCTACCTCAACAAATCTCTTATTCGTCCCTTATGGAATACTGTTGCCATATCTGGGGCAGTTCTTCTAATGATGCTATTTCTCTTTTAGACAAGGTGCAAAAACGCATTATAAACATAGTTGGACCTGCTCTTGCAGCCAAGTCATGTTGTGCATGGATGATGTCCCTGTTTATACTTTTGTGGTGTATTGTTAAGGCCACATTTAAAAGCCTTTGTTATGTCTTCGGGTTTATTAATAGTAATGAGGCAATTACTTGGACTATTAGATAGTGTATTGAGTACTATCTGTGCTTTGAGTCAAGTTCTTTAACAAATTTAAAAAATGACTGAAGTATTAAAAACAATAAAACACAAAAAACCATCATTACCATTAAATTCACTAACATTCATGACCTAAGAAGTAACTTTTCTTCTGTTGAGTCTTATCTCTTGCAAAGTTCATTAGACCTACGTGCTCTTTGTGAGATTAAATTGAGTTCAGCTGTCTCAGCTTGTGATCTTAGTGTTGATGGTTATCTTCCTTTAATTTGTAAAGATTTAAATAGTCAGATTCTTGGCCTTGGCATTTACATTTGTAAAAATTTACCTATTTGCTGAGATAAATTTGAATCGACAGACTATTTTTATATTTGCTTTTGTTTAGCACCACTTCACTCTATCACCTTTTATCTTTGTTCTATATTGCTCTCTTTCATCTCAAGATTGCCCTCTTTTCGATGTTATTTCTGATCAAATTGACCTAGCCCTTTCTCTTTATCTTTCAGCCAATATCTTTGTTGTTGGTAACTTTAATGCTCATAATGCTGAATTGCTTGGTTTTTGTGTCAGTGACTCTGCAGGTGTTAAGGCCTACAACTTTTGCCTTTCACAATCTCTAACGTAAATAGTCAACAGCCGACAAACCAGTTGATCCATTACTTGACATTTGTATCACTCCAACTTCTGCTTCTAAAGTGATTTCCTGCCTAAATTCTTTTACTTGTCGTTCAGACAATATACCTGTTATAGTCTTGCAGAAGTGTTGTCTGGAGCTGTTATCTATACTTTTAAAACTATTTAACAAGTGCTTATCAGAGCCTTGTTTTCTAGCCAGCAACATTTGTTATCCCTATTTTTAAAAATTCTGTAGAGCAATCTGACTTACCTAATTACATTCCAATTAGTCCCCTTCCTATCACAAGCAAGGTTTTTGAGTCTCTAATTAACAAACACTTAATCTCTCATCTTGAATCAAATAACTTACTTTCTGATCATCAATATGGATTTCAATCTTCTTGTTCTACTGCTGATTTGTTGATGGTAATTACAAAATATAATTCAAATTTTAATTGCTAAAAATTATGTTTGTTTATAAACAAAATTTTGTCAGTGAAAGTCGAAATTTTGAAATAAAAAGATTAATACACATACATTTATTTAAAAAAATGTTTTAAAATGTTTTTTTGAATTATTCATAGAAAATGACTTTTAAACTTGTGTTTTTATTTCTACTTTTGTTGGTGCTCCTTAAAAAAAAAGTGTGTTGTTTAAAAATTATATTTATTCATTATTAATCATTATTTATAAACAAAATTTTAAGATAACTGCTGCTTAAGATTAAATGGTAACCTAATGTCTTAGCAATAACTTTTTCATATAAACGTATAAAACTGTTCATAAATTATTTCACATTGAAATTTAGCTTTTAAACAGACACAGGAGATGATTCTCAGTAATGTTGATTATTAAGGTTTTAGCTCTTGGAAATTTTTGTGCATGAGATGTTTGCCTAAAATAATTCTATGAATTAATTTAACTTAGCGTAAAATAATTTATGAACAGCTTTTAAAAGATACAAATATGATAGTTGTAAGAAGTTTAAAAACAAAATACTAAAAAAATTTATTAATTATGTTTTATAGATAATGTAAATGTATAGATAATTTACAAACGAAATCTATATATTTAGATTAAATAAGTGCAAAGCAAAAACATCTTTTCAATTTACTTTAAGAATAAATATATTCAAAGAAAGTGTGATAAAGACATTCTTATTCTTAATTTGATTATAATTGATTTTCTTACTATTATCAGTGTTCTTAGTTCAGTGTGGATTAATCATAGTTTAAGACGCTAATTTGATAACTTATAAATGAGAAAATTTAATCAATTTAAATCAGTTTTATTTCTTAATTTCCTTAAGTAATTTTTTTGGCTTGACTTTTTCATTTTTGTTGTTGCTGGCTATTTTCAAATAGTCAATTTATAAGAAATTTATAAGAAATTTTTAATAATAATTTCAAATACAGTAATCTTTGTGGCAAAATTATTGTTTTAATAAGATTTTTGTGCTTATATTTTGTGGTCATCACAACTATATTTATGACTAATATTGGTGCATTTCTTCTTTATTTCTTGTTTGCTGTATTCCCTCTGCCTTTTTAATTTAGACTTCTAATATATTGACTCAGGCTTCATTTTGTTTATTTGTCTGAATAAATTTTCTTCAACTGATATGTAATTTTTAAAAAACAACCACTTATCGTTTATCAACCCTAGTCAAACGCCAATGAGTTGGATTTTGATATTCAACTAAAGCACTGTCATGTTAAAAGTTCACAAAGTGGAAATAAAATACAAGACCCCCTCTCCCACCTAATTCCTAAATTTAAACTAAACTTTATTTAGGTAGTGCTGAAATTGAAAATATTATTGCTTATCAAAACTAACTGTAATTGAAACTATACTGCAATATAAAACAATAATTCGAAACATTTATACAGTAACTTAATTACCGCGAAATGTCTTTGAACCCCCTAAAGGCAAAGTAGTCTTTACTTTTGGTCCAACACTTTGCTCAAACTTTTATTGTTACAATTTAAAAAGAATAATTTTAGGAACAAGAATTAAATCATAAAAATAGTACCATTTTTTATAAACTATAATATTGTATTTATGAGAAGGTTCTTGTACAGGATGCGTAAAAAGTTCCCACACTCAGTATTTACGACATAAAAACACGGAGAACTCATAATGTGCCAAAAGTTTAAACATTTATTCTTGATAACATACTAAACAACAAAAACAAGTCAGATCTCAAAAAGTCCTCCTTTCGCCTTGATACACGCCCTGAGGCGCTTGGGGAATGCTTCAACCGCGGCGGACACCATATCATCGTCAAGAGTGGCCCATTCTTTTTCGAGTGCTTGCCGTAGAGAGTTCAAATTTAGATGACGAACAGCTCCAACCTTGGCCTTCATAATTCCCCAAATGGAATAGTTGAGGGGATTAATATCCAATCTGTGTGGAGGCCACTCTTCTCGTGTGATGAAACCCGGAAAATTGGCTTTGCACCATTCCTGGACAACTGTTGCTTTGTGGGCTGGGGCGAAATCCTGTTGAAACGTCCAAATCCGCTGTCTGAAGTGTGAATTGGTCCAAGTTAATACCTCTATCGTCAAAATATTATCCAGGTAGGTTTGAGCTCTGATTTTCACTCCTTGATCGACAAAAACCAATGGCATCTTGCCGTCTCCTGTAATCGCTCCGAAAACCATCACTGCTTGGGGGTGAGCTGTCTTTGAAGCAATTCGACCTTTCTGATTTGCTTCTTGAACGTTTCCAGCAATTATCCGGTCATTCTGATGGTTCACGAACAGCTCGACAGTGAAGAGACACTCGTCCTGAAGAGAATCGTCGAGGCATTCGCCGGCTTCTTGAATCGCTTGAGAAGCTCCTTGCAACGGGCCAAACGAGTGGCATTCATCCGATCAGTAAGTCCGTGAGCTTTTTGAATTTTGTACGGGTATTTTCCGAGCTTTTTGTGGACGGTATGCCGAACTGAACCTTCCGAAATCCCTTCGTCCTTGGCCATTAGTCTCATCGATCATTTTGGGTTGTACCGAATCTTGTCGCGGATTTTTTTGACAATTTTACCCGAAGTTGCAGTTTTTGGTCTTCTAGAACGTCGACAATCATCAATGGAACCAGTTTCTTCAAGTCGCTTCAAGCAATTGTAAACCGTACGCCGCGGAACATTTAGAAGACGAGCGATCTCCGATGCTTTCTTTTTTTCTTTAGCTAGCCTCTCGATTGCCGGCCGCAAATCTCTTGATTTCGTCATGAACCCTAAAAACTTCAATTTTAAAACACACACAAAGATTAGAGAAGAACATAAATAATGCAAAAAAATAAACGGTATGCTTTAAAATAAGGGAAATAACGTCGTTGCCAGAGGAGTGCGGAAACTTTTTACGCACCCTGTACTTAAAAGTATTCTTATTAAAATGTATCGATAAAAGTTTGAGAGAATTATTTCCTATTTTCAATTTTTCTCAAATGACAAAGTAGCCAGGGGCTATTCTTGACTGCTTTCAACAGCGCCAACTGTATTTGGGCTCCACCCAAATTCAGGAAAAAAAGGATCTTTTTTTAATAGCTTTTTTTTTTGCGAAAAAATATCTACACACGGCAATATATCCGCCAAATTTCCATTACAGCAGGCGCCGGCACTGGGGTACCGCCGCCCAATTTAATTTCCTAGAATAGCCCCTGTATATATATATATATATATATATATATATATATATATATATATATATATATATATATATATATATATATATATATATTAGAGATGGGAATCGAACCCTTTTTTAAAGTTCGGATCCGGTTCGGTTTGCTTAAATCTAATGTTCGAGTTCGGTTCGGTCTTAAGCTCAGTTCGGGTTTGGTTTGTTTCGGTAGCAACTAAAGTTTGGGTTCGGTTCGGTTCGGTATCAATCCAATTGTTTTTTTATTAGGTTCATTAGTTACATTCACATAAAACACAAATAATTTAAATTATTAAGATGCTTCTTTACCATTAAATTAATGAAAAACCTAAATTTTTTTTGATTTTTTGATTTTAGTAAAATATTAACAAAACTTGTACAAGAAAACCAAAAAAATACTTATCTAAGTTCAAAAACATAAACTTTTCAGTTATTTTGGGTTACAATGGTTATTTATTTTGAAACTTGTATAGCAACGGTCGCTAAGGGGCATATTTTCTAGAAGTACCTTTTGCTATTTGAACTAATTTAATAAAGAAAATATATTTAGCCTGATGGCTAGTATAACCAATTATAGAATGATTTATTTCTTTAATAATTAGATTTTTTTCTTTTCATCTTTTCTTGCATTTTTTGAAAAATTAAAAAATTTACTTTTGTGCTCATTGTTTCTCAAACGTTTTTAGATTTTGTTGACAAAACGCTTTGAAATTTTCCCAAGTTTAAGAATGGGTATGACTGCAATTTGAACCTCAATCAAACATTTAAATCTAGTAAAACATTTTTTGAAGGAGACAGTTGATTTGAATGACTGCATTCTCTAAAGCTGTCCATATCTATACTGTCTGAGTCCTAGCGTATCATCTGAGGTGTTGAAGAAATTATAATTTTGTATACCATACTACGCATCTTTGAATAAACAAAACTGCGATCTTCTGCGTTGACGAAAAATTTGTAAGAAAGAACAATATATGTTGGTAGCTCATGCAAAGTATGAATATTTTTTAATCAAGCTGGAAATAAAAGCTGCCTTCAAATTGCGCATACTGTCATTGTCTGAACCATTGATCTTACAGACTGACCGTAAACAAAATAGTATTATGTTATGTAATGTCAACTTATGTTACGTATTATGTTATGCATTGTAGACTTATTATATGCGTTAGGTTATGATAATTATGTTATATTATGTATTATATTTATACATAATTATACAATTAGTATAAATGTATATATATATATATATTTATGTTTTATGTTATGTATTGTAGACTTATTTTAAGTATTATATTATGTATAGTAGTGCAAATTGCAAAATTTTCACTACTATAAATCTCTTTTTGGTTTAGTTAGGGTAAGGAAAGTTTGTTCGATTTGGTTTGTCTTTAACAATTTTAAAGTTCGGGTTCGGTTTGGTTCGTTAACAAGTAAAGTTCGAATTCGGTTCAGTTCGGTTGTATTTAAGGTTCTAGTTCGGTTCGTTCAGTTCGGGTTCGGTTTGTTTCCCATCTCTAATATATATATATATATATATATATATATATATATATATATATATATATATATATATATATATATATATATATATATATATATATATATATATATATATATATATATATATATATATATATATATATATATATATATATATATAGGGCTTTTTCGAGTAACTTAAGTACTTAAGTAATTGTTTAAACGAATCATGTACTTTAGTAAACTTTTATTACTTAAGTAAAATCAAGTAATTTTTTTTCCCGAATTGAATCAACAGAAAATTGATAAATAAAAATTTCCATAAAAGTTGTCCAATTTTCAATTTTGAACCCTAAAATTAAAGTATTATAACATTCAGTCTAAATTTTGATTATTTCTTGATTTTGTTTTACCATATTCTTTAAAAAAAAGATTATTGTTTAGACTATCTAAAAAAATATATAAGTTGTAAATTATAAGAAATTATAGCAGGAGATATGTACTTATGTCTTTCATATGATCTTAAAAATCCTAAAGCATCAGCAGTTGAATGTAAAGCCTCCAATTTTGAAACTAAAGAATCTTACAAAAAAGAATAATACTGAAGAACTTCGCCATTTCTTGCTTAAAACTCCAATTTGATAAAAAACAAGACTTACTTAAATGTTTTTGATTGAATTAAAAAAGAAATGTCTGAACTTGAAGGATCAAATGACCGTCCAAAAATGCTTAAAAAATTGCACTGTACTTTAAAGTTTTTATCAGCATAATCAATTGTTACTGAAAGATACTTTAGTGCTCTAGACATTTTTTTTATTACAAGTTTGAGAACATCTTTGAGCGATGAATTGATAGAAATTTTAAGTTTTCAACGTTCTATCTTGTAAGTTTAGTTAGGTTATAATTTGGTATACCTATGTAGTACTATATCACACAAAAATATAATATTAGATGTTGTTTTTTATTGTTTAGAAAATAACTAAAATTACTTAATATTACTTAAACTACTTAAGTAATTTAAAAAAAATATTATATATATATATGTACATATATATATATATATATATATAAATATATATATATATAAATATATATATATATATATATATATATATATATATATATATATATATATATATATATATATATATATATATATATATTTATATTATGGCTTTTCTAGGAAAAAATTGGGCGGCGGTACACCCCCCTCCCGGAAAAATTTAGCGGAAATAGTGCCGAATATATATGCGTTTTGTCGCGAAAAAAACAATATTTGTTGTGAAAAATGTAAAAAATAAAAGGCCCTCAATTTTTAATTCGGGCGGCGCCTAAATACAGTTGACGCTGTCAAAAACGGTCTAGAATAGCCCCTGTATATATATATATATTATATATCTGTATATATATATATATATATATATATATATATATATATATATATATATATATATATATATATATATATATATATATATATATATATATATATATATATATATATATATATATATATATATATATATATATATATATATATATATATATATATATATATATATATATATATATATATATATATATATATATATTAGATTACAGTGATTGTGGTTTAAATGTTAATATTTCTAATGATCTTTGTTTTACAAATAACTTGCATTAGGGTTTAGAGTTTTGTTTTATGTTTGCACTTACTAATTTAACAGGGAAAGTGACATTTTTTTTCACAGTATTTGCGTACCAGAGTAAAATTTCTCTATTGCATTTATTATTGGCAATGATAAATGCAATTGAGAAATTTTACTCCGGTAGAAAAATACTGTAAAAAAAAAAGGTCTTTTTTCCCCTGGTTGAATTAAAATATGCAAACAATCTGCAATTCAAAGGCTTTTTAATTTTAGTGAAACTAGTTTACAGTTTCGCTAAAATTAAAACTTTTTCAATTTTGTAATAGTTTACAAAATTTTTTTAACTTTACAAAACTTGCTTCACTTAAACATAAATTATTTTTATAATGCAAATTAAGATTTTATTAACAAAAGTACAACAAATTATTGAAGTAATAAAAAATAGTTGCAATTTTACATTTTTTTCTTGGTGAATATGATAATCATGTCCCTTTACCCAAAATAGTGTTTATGTTTAAAAAAACATGATCAAATGAAATTTTCTTGACAACATTCCGCGCAACGTTTTCTAATTAAATTCACAATTAAATTTAACAATTTAAAGCTTTAAACCGCTAAAATAAACTATGTACAGTCCGCGCCAAACGAATAGGACATGCGATAACTTAGTAATAAAAGTAGGTATATGAACGTATTAAATTTAATACAATAGTTAATACATATTTAACACAATTTAACACAAGAAATAAAATACAATAAAATGAACAATATTGTCTTTGTTTTTGTTTAAAACATGTAAAAAACAAAAAATAAATAAAATGAAAAATAAATTATGTGCCAATCCAATAGCACACACACTATTTCAGCAGGTTTTAGAGATTACTATGACGTAGAAGCGTACCTAATAGTCAATCCTCTTATTTTTCTTCATAATAACCTGAATCCAACGCTTAGGCATGGAGGAAATGAGCGTTTCATGAAAAAGATTGGGGGATTTTGTTCCATTCCATCTGGATGGCCATTTTCAGTTGCGTGACGTTACTGTATTGTTTTCCGTTTGCATACACGTAACAAGACAACTAACCCCAAATATTTTAAATTGGATTCAAGTTGGGTGACAGCCCTGGATGATCAAACAACTGGATGTCATATTCCGTTATAAATTTCATCACGGTCTTTGTCGTATGTATTGATGCGTTATCTTGCATAAAGATAAACGTATGTTCATTGCTAGCATGCCCATATGGCATTAAGTAATCAGAGAATGTAATAAATTAGTCTTCAGCTGTTTGTTTCCTTTCTGAGAACTTCAATTCATATAATCCAGCATTAGAAAATGCATCCCAAATCATAATACCACCACCACCATTTGGAGAAGAAAGTCTCGGGCTCTTTTTGTTAGTCACGCCAATATTACTGATATCCGTCTGAACCATCAAGATTAAATTTCTTTTCATTGGACCCAATAATTGAGCCCCAATCAGGTGGTCAAGACAAAAGTTTGTTTGCATACGCCATACGTTTCTCCATGCGATGTTTCTGACATACGTTTTGCATATCTCAGATGTTTTGCTTCATGTAACATTCTTTGTATCGTATCAGCACCCTTCAAAATCTTCTCGATTACCTTACGACTTCGCTGTATATGTATCGATATCTCAGAAGTTGATAGATTAGTAGCCTTGAATGGCTTAATCATAGCGACTTCTTCAGCCTTTAACTTAGTGCCACGTCGCATAGTAGTCCTCTGTAACACATATGATTAGTTCACATACGATGCCCTGGTTTGCTGGTGATGTATAAACAAGTTTGTGCATGTATTTATTTGATTTTTTATAAACACTTTAATTTAAGGTGTGCAAAAGAATAAGTAATGTGTATTTAAAATTGAATTATTTACAATAATAATTTAATTTATTTAGTTAAAAGATGAATTTTGTTAACAGTTACTATGATATTTGTTGAATTAAAATGAAAATATTTTTTTTTTAGAAGAAATAAAAAAAAAATGGATAAAAAATAAAAGAAAAATGAGACGCAACGTACATTGTTCGGAAGATAAAAGAAATTTAATTAAAATTTTACTAAACCAGGGTAAAACTTTGAAAGAAATTTCAAATTTAATGGAATGTTTAATTAATATGGTATGGGATGCAATTAAAAAATATATATATACCCGAAACGCGTGGTGGCGTTTCCGGTATAATTTTTTTTTTTAATTTACTTGTTTGGGTCAGAGGCAAACATCTAGAAGAGATGACAAAAATATTTTTTTTTATTCCAAAAGAAATCCTTTTGCAACGTCAATTGAAATAAAAACTACCCTTAGCCTGCAAATTGATGCTTCAACAGTTAGAAAAAGGCTTACTCAACAATATGTTATAGCCAAAGTACCAAAGACGTGTCCATTTTTATCACTAAATAATATTAAAAACAGGAAAGATTTTGCTAGAAAATACGTGGGCATCTTTAAAATGGGGATATATTCTTTGGTTAAATGAGACCAAAATTTACTTATTTGGGTCATATGCATTTAAAAAATATGTCAGAAGACCAAAAATAAAAGAATATGATCCAAGATATATCGTCAAAACGGTTAAACATGGTGGTGGAAATATTAGAATATGGGGTTGCTTTTCATATTATGGAGTAGGTCCCTTTTTTTGGATCAATGAAAATATGAACAAAGAAATATATTTAAATATACTGCAGGATGTTATGCTACCCTTCGCAGAAAAAAACCTAACTTTGATTTAGGTCTATCAACAAGATAATGACCCAAAGAATGATGCAATTAGAAAAACATTAAATACATTTAGAAAAACATTCTAATAAGTACATGCCAAAAATTAGTTGATACCATGCCGAAAAGATGTGCAGCGATAATTGCGAATAAAGGGTATAAAACCAAATATTAATAAACCATAAGTAAATTAAATTTTTACTTATCATTGTTCATTATTTCAAAGAAAATATGTATTTAATTTTAATTTACCTATTTTTTTGCACAGTAGATATTTTTAAAATTAATCTAGTTATATAGGCTAGTAAACAAATTTTGTTTTTTAATTGTTTCCTTACATTAAAAATATTAGTTAATAATTGAATTAATTGTAGAATAATTAATTAAATAAATTAGAATACTATCAAGTGCATATTTTGTGCAAAAAGTCAAACTATTTAACAATTATCTATTATTTTACACACCACTGTATATAACGGTCGTTAATAAAAAATTAAAGAATGCGTAGAAGACCATGCGGTCTTGTCGTCGAGTAACGCTAAGAAGCGTTCGTGGTAAAATTTATAAGACATTTACACGATAAAAAATAAGTTTACGAAGTAAGAAACTTAAAGTATTCTGTTATAAATACAAGATGCGTTATTTCTATTATATATGTAAATTACAGTAGTTAATGATACCTATCAATTTTACAAATTCATGTTAAAATAGAGGGTAAAAAGGAAGATCACTAAAAATATCAGAAGTATATTATTAAGTCTTCAATTGTAAAAATGAGTTCTTTTAGCTTTTGTTTAAAAGAAAAGTAGTTACTTTGATGAATAAAATCCTCATTAAAATTTTTTAAAACTATTTTATTCCATAAGAATAGTCCACAATAATCAATACAAAATTTAAAAAGATTTGTTTGAAAAATGGGCTTCTTAATAAAATTATCATTGCGTAAAATGTATTTACTTTCATCTTTTAATGAAATGGTTTGCGCTTCATATCAAATTTATTAACTGTATTTAGCAGGTTCTCGCGTTGACGTAGACTTTTTTTATAAATATTATTTTAAACATCCTCCTCCCCCTCCACCAAAAATTCCTGGATCCGTCACTGAATAGAAAATAATAGAAAAGTAGAAATAATAGAACAAATAGATTAATAGAACAGCTGCTTTTATTGAAAATTCATAACAATAAAGAATTCAATGTATTAAATGTTCGTTGCATTTGGAATTCCACCATGCAAAATAATGCTTGAAAAATGCAGTTTTCTGTTACTTTTTAGTTACAGTTTTTATAAATATTTTTGTTCTTAACAGTACACGCTAGGTGTTTCTTTTATTTATAGAGTTCATGATTATATTTTTTAATTTTTAAATTTTTGTTTTAGGTACCCCAAGATGACCTAACAGTCGTGTCACAGAGCACCGCAAAAGAGCAGTTAATTAGGAAGTTCACGCCTCCTTTTATTACCAATGGCGCAAAATACGCCCAGAGCTCGCTTTGAATCCGGGATCTCTTGTTTCTAAAGCAAATAACGTCTAGACAAATAACAATGCGTCTGTAATGGAGAATACCTCACTAATAGGTCTTTATTTCTATAAGTTAGAAACTGGGCTTTGATTTTGCGCCCTGCAGTTCTTCAAAAAATTTAGTAAAATTCACGTGGAAAAAAATTGAAAAAAGAACATACTTAACACGTTGAGCATAACCAATGTCGGAACATTAATGGCCTAACGATTCCGACGTCGTCTAGACTATGTACCAACGTAGTGCAGTAGCTTGACAAAACGCTTTTAATTTAAATGTACTTTTTACAGCAGTGAAGGTTTTTTTAAGCTTGGAATTAGTACAGTTTGTGTAGCAAATTACTCTAATGATGACATCACCAAGAGGGAAATTCTCCCAACCAGAGAAAGTAAATTTTACAAGATTGTTGGTTTCATTTGGATTTAGTAAACATTTTACGCAGAATGAAACTATTTAACTTGATTTCAGAACTTTAAAACCGTAGCTCAAAAATTTTTTTAATTTAATAAGAATACAGATTATGTGGTTTAACTCCTCTACAGGAAAAAAAACCATTGGATCCATAGAAAGAAAAATCTTGCATGAAAATAAAAATTCTGAATATTCGCTCAAAGAATTTTAAAATTGCAAGAATCATTCACTTCTACAACTACAGGTACCAAAAAAAGTTTAGAACCACTTAACAATTTTGCGTAATCTCATTATTTTTTCAATGTATGAAACTAATATTGAACTTTGATGTTCTTCATCAAAATTGAAGTTCTTCCTTGGCCTGGAAATATTCCGGATCTTAATACAATTGAAAATTTGTGGAAATACATCAAAGATAATCTTGATAGAACCAAATGTACATCTACAGAATCCTTGAAGGATGAAATCTCGAAGCTAATAAAGATCAGTGTTCAAAGTTGGTTGAAAGTATGCCTAGAAGACTTCATCTGGTGATTAAAAACAAAGGATATCCATGTAAATATTGATATAAATATTTACATTGCTTTGTTAAAATGTATTTATTAAAAAGTTTAAATGTTTAAAATGTATTTATTTTCATTTGAATTCAATACATTTGTGTGTAATTGTTTATTGATCGCTTAATGTGTATGCAATTGAACGCGGTGTAAATTTCTTTAGGTTTTTTATTAAAGCATGTCATATAAATATATATATATATATATATATATATATATATATATATATATATATATATATATATATATATATATATATAATTTATCATCAAAGTAAGAATTTTAGTTTCATACATTGAAAAAATAATGAAATTACGCAGAATTGTTAAGTGGTTCTAAACTTTTTTCGGTACCTGTAGATGATAAAACTAAATTTATGGAAGTAGACAGTATACCATAACATCATTTTAAAATAGAAACAACCAATCTTTTGTGAAAAAAATTTAGGAGCAAAATTAGAAAAATAGAAATTGAAATTATTCATTATTATAAACTCTCTTGTCAGAAAAAAACTACACAGTGGAAAGTATAAAAAAACCAGTGTATGTGAATAATGAGGTTAACAAGCAAGCTTAGCCTTTTACCAACTAATGTTCCCTTATTGGAACACTGCAAAAAGATAATATTAAAATTAGTTTATATTTTGTGTTTTCATAATTACCTATTATCATCTTTAATTTGAATGTTGATAGCTTATTAACATCAAATTTGGTAACATTTGTATGAAAAAGAGTATATTTTTAAAAGTAATCAAAAATACTAAATCTTGTTTTGGGACAAATCAAGTTGAGTCTTCACAACTAAACTCCAAGTATTTGAATATTTTTTTTTTGAGCAAAAAATAATTGTTCCCAGTTGTAAACACAACATATGATTCACTCATATTGATATACATGCTATAAATAGGAAAATAATTAGATTAAAATAGAATGTTCCCATATGGTAACATTAGGATATTAGCTATGCAGTTAGTATGATGTAATGAGATTTGTTCAAAAAAATATAATATTGTTGCAAGGAAACATAGAATATATGGTTTTTAAGTAAAATGATTATAATGATGTATATATATATATATATATATATATATATATATATATATATATATATATATATATATATATATATATATATATATATATATATATATATATACAGTCGTCCCCCGGTTAACGAACCCCCCTGTTAGCGAACTTTCGGTTAACGAACCGAAAGTTTGCCCAAAATCCTCCCCCGGTTAACGAACCGGAACTCGGTTAACGAACCGGGACCGCCAAATGGGGTGCACACGCGCGTGAAGGTCGGGCGCGCCGTCCAGCATTTCCCCCTCAGTTTTGTGAGTGTCATGGAAGCCTGGGAGGTGAATGGTTGTGCTGGGTGTGCTTTTGTTGTTTCATTTTTTTCTTTTCTTGTTTCACTAATATTTTTCATGCATTTTTGTGCTTTTTTCTAGGTTTTTTTCCCACTTGCGATTTTTTCGATTTTGCGATTTTTCAAAATGTCGAACCCTGCGAAAAAAAGCAGAAAAGTTTTCACTCTTGAAGAGAAAAAGACAATCATTCAAAGAGTGCAAAAAGGTGAAAAGCAAAGTGACCTGGCTAAGGAGTTTGGTGTGAATAAATCAACCATTGGCACCATCATCAGCTCGAAGGAAAAAATCTTGGCATCTGCTCAAACTACTACAAAAGGATCCACAAAAATTGTCAGCAAAAATCAAAGGCACCCAGTCATGGATGATATGGAGCAGCTCCTGATCCTCTGGATTGAGGACATGCAGATGAGAGGGGATCCTGTGTCTGGTGAGCACATTTGCATGAAAGCAAGGAAGATCTTTATTTCATTATTTCGGCAAAATCCACCAATTAAAAATTTTTTAATGGCGGCCTATGGAAAAACGCGTTTCGATTAACGAACTTTTCGTATATATATATATATATATATACGAAAAGTTCGTATATATATATATATATATATATTCGTATATATATATATATATATATATATATATATATATATATATATATATATATTTTATATATATATATATATATATATATATATATATATATATATATATATATATATATATATATATATATATATATATATATATATATATATATATATATATATATATTAGGGATATGACTTTTTAATTTTTTTTCAAATAAAATGTTTCCTGTATCATAAATCGATGAACTTTTACCTAAAATCATGAAAAAAGGCCCAAATAGCTTTCTGCAACAAAAAAAGGTCACCCCCAAAATAAAAGTTTGATTTACCATTTTTATACATTCATTTTTGACCGATGTTTTAATCTTAAGCTTAATTCTCAGCTTAATTCTATTTATTTCATTATTTTGTTATGAATTTATAAATATAACGCCACACGTTACCATGGCAACGAAACGGCCGTGTGCCGGCAAATACTTGGAATTGTTATGTGATGACGTCATTGTGTTACCACGGTGATATAGACGACTGTAACAGACTGTAGAAGATTAAAGAACTTAGTAGAACATTCTGGAAGCTCTAAATAATTATATAAGCGAGCTGCTGTCAGAGCTCAGTGTTGATAATGTGAATAGTTCTATGAAGTACTCTGCGTGTAACTGAGCTAATAAGGAACTACTGTAGCGAACTAAAGACGCTGTAAGTGTACGAAGTATAAGTAGTTGTAGCATTATCGTTAGGATACGGACTGGATTATCGAACTGTTATCAACATTGACTGGATTATCGAACTATAATTGGATTACTATACAGTTAAAGTATTTTATTAATTAAACGACTTTATTAAACGGATATTTACGCTCAGCTATCCGTAAAGTCGTAACAATATTATATGATGTCTCACAAGAAAAGTCATACCACAGTAACAAAGAACAAGAAGACTTGGACTAAAAATTTGGTGAGATTTCAAGAGTCACACAGAAGAAGAGGAAGCGTGGCTGTAGAAGAACATTCACTCGATGAAAAATCCAGAATACCACTTCAATTGCAGATCGTAGGAAGATACCAGTTTCTCGGAGCATATGTTAAAGGAAGAAAAGAACGAATAGACCAAATTTCTAAGGAAATTACAAAATTGTGGGACAATAAACTGAATCTTCCACGTGTGTCTGATCAAGTGATAAGAGCAAAGCTTATGAAGGTGCTGAAGGTCTATGATGAATGTGTCAAGCGTGGAAAATATGATGTTCTCAATGCATTATTTGACATCACGAAAGTGAATGGCCAGTGGTTATCCTCGGAAGATAAACGTCTATACCACCTACAAAAAGAAAGTAAAGGACAGGTGGGGTACTCAACAGGACAAGTGGCGAGTAAAGAAACCATTCACCCTTCCAAGAGAAGGAAAGTCCAGTCTGGAACAGCAATACCTTCCACATCACAAGTCCTGTCTACCACAGACAGTGGTACTGAATCTGAAAACTGCAAAAGTAAGAGTGAAGATGATGAAGACGACGACGGTGATAAAGACGATGATGAGGACACTCAGAAAAAAACTAGAAAGCACTACAAAAGTAAATCTGCTGTAAGTATGGTTACATCAAGTGGAGTTTCCACAAAGAAAGCTGCTAAAATATGCAATGTATTATCACAACAAGGTATTGATATTCCAACTCCAAGTCAATCAGCAATTTACAAGTCCATATTCAAAGAGGCAGGTAAATTAAAAAAAGAAATGATACAACAACTTAAAATGGAACAGTGGTCCTTACACTTTGACGGCAAACGAATAGATGATAAGGAATATCAGGTAGTTGTACTTCAGAATGAAAGAACTGACGTGAAACTTGATGCACTGCGTTTAAAAGATGGCAAAGCTGAAACTGTTGCTGAAAAAATTGCCAAACTTATTGATGAATACAATTTGTGGAATTCAATTAAGATGATCATTACTGGTACAACAAACGTCAATACTGGGAAGAGAAATGGAGTTGTTGTGAAGTTGCAACGTATGTTTAAATTAAAGGGTGTCACAATACCACAATTTATCGGTTGTCAGCATCACGTACTAGACAGGATTCTCCGTCTGGTGATGGACGAAGAACTTGGGGGTGATACCAAATCTCCAAACATTGAATACCCATTTGTGTCTGAACTGTTGAATAAGTATGATGAACTGAAGGATAAGTTTGTGAATGGAACTGTAGAAATTCTTGATAAATCAGGGTGGAGAGACGATATGAAGTTTTTGTACCATTTAACAAGAGTGTTTAGGTTCTATGAAGAACAAAGAAACTTCCCTCTGATTCACTTTCGGAACATTCCTAATATGAGCAATGCCAGATGGAACTCAAGAGCCATTCTCGCCATTCTGGCGTTCATTCTTATGCCTGAAGCGAGAAAGAATTTGGAGAAGGTTTGCAGGTTCATTTCATATGAGTGGGCAGAACATTGGTTTAGTAGTCAAAAGTACAATGACAATGACTTCAAGAATTTATCTGATGTATTGAAGCCTTACAAAAAGGCATTGCAGTCATTCAAAAATCACTGGAAGAAAGAGCCATCCGTCATCGACATACCACGAAGTAATCAGATAGCTGAACGTGCAATCAAGGTGATGCAAGACCTGTATGCTTCCTGCAGAAAGAAAGACAAACTGCAACTTCGATTCATTCTAAGTAATAAGCGCTAGACTCTTTATGAGACGTGAGCATCATGTGACCCATGTACTAAACACAGTAGGCCTATAGACACAGACAGTTATGTATATTGTTGTACTAGACGCTTTGATACTGTTAATTTTGTAATACTTGTATAATTATATATCACATAATGTTTTTTGTTATATCACAGTACATGTTGCATAAATAAATAAAATAACAACAGGAGTATGACTCTTACAACATCTTCAGCCTTTAATATTCATTTACTGTACAAAAGTGTACCTATTGAAAATTCGATTTTTTGGTTTTTGGGTGACCTTTTTTCAAAATATGTCAAAATGAAACATCTATTCGTTCTTTTTACATAAAAGTTCATTGAATTACGATACAGGCCTAGTAGGTTGCAAAAAAGTCATATCCCTAATATATATATATATATATGAAGTTTTACTTCATATATATCTGTGTGTGTGTGTGTGTGTGTGTTTGTGTGCGTGTGTGAGTGTGTGTGTGTGTGTGTGTGTGTGTGTGTGTGTGTGTGTGTGTGTGTGTGTGTGTGTGTGTGTGTGTGTGTGTGTGTGTGTACGTGTGTGTATATTAAGGTTATGACTTTTTTTCAACCCCATGCTCATGTACTGTAGTTTGATGAACTTTTACCTAAAAAGCACGAAATGAACTATGATTTGCATATCTTTTGAAAAAAGATCACTCCGCCATTGAAAATTCGATTTTTAACTACGCAAACCGGTTTTTATTGTCGTCATCATTGAAATTTATTTAAATTTAGTTTAGTTTTTTAATAAGTATTTATTTTTTTGAAATAATAAGTCTTTGAGACAGTTTTTAAGATGCACATACATTGACTGAAAAATATATTCTTATTAAAATATACAAATTAATTTAAATAAATTCAAATCATCACAACAATAAAAACCGGTTTGCGTAGTTAAAAATCGTTTTTTCAATGGTGGGGTGAACTTTTATATATATGTATATGTATATATATATATATATATATATATATATATATATATATATATATATATATATATATATATATATATATATATATATATATATATATATATATATATATATATATATATATATGTATATGTATATAAATATATATATATATAAATATATATATATATATATAAATATATATATATATATATATATATATATATATATATATATATATGTATATATATATATATATATATATATATATATATATATATATATATATATATATATATATATATATATATATATATATATATATATATATATATATATATATATATATATATATATATATATATTAGAGTGTATTAAAAAACAGAATTTTTTTAAAATTGCCTTGTAATAGTTCTAAATATATGCTATATAATAAAATATCACTGAATCAACAAAAAATTTCGAAATTAAAATGTTTTTAGAGTTGCCTCTAGTCCCTTGAACATTTTAGGGCCCCTAATATTCTAGGAAAAAAAAATTCTTCAAAAGTAGATCAACCTGGTACTCAAAAGAAGTGAAGTTTTATAAAAAAATTCGAAAATAATATTTGTTTTATGTAAAAATTATTAGAGCTATTACAAGGCAATTTTAAAAATATTCTGTTTTTCAATACACCCTAATATATATATATATATATATATATATATATATATATATATATATATATATATATATATATATATATATATATATATATATATATATATATGAGACCGTCAGCTTTAAAACCGGCCCTTTGACATTTTTTTCGATTTTGAATAAAGCGCTCCAAATGTCTCGTAAGGGCTCGCACTATATTGAAAAATAAAAAAAATGGTGAAAAACCGGTTCAATCCTATAGTTTTTACTATCTAAAATTCAGCAAATGGTGCAAAACCGGCTCTTTTTGTTTGCGCACCTGCTTCAAAACCAGTTTATTATTTCAGCCGATAGGAAAGCACTTATCATACCACGTGATCACAACAGCTGATATTGAAATTTCTTTCGTTTTTAATGCTTTTATCCTCTGGAAATTGCAAATTCTTTGTGATTTGTTATGTAAGTAATAGAAAAAGAAGAAAATATTTATGAAACATTAACTAAACATTTACGGAATTTTTGCGATGGAAAACGATCGAAAAGTTAAAAAAACAAGCAGACTGCAGTCACGCAAACGCGTGGCAGACCCCGAAAACACAAAACGAGCAAGGGAGGAGAAAGCTACTGATGAAGTATTATTTGTAATTATGTTTATTAACTTTTAGCTTCTATTTTTCTGCAGGTATTCAAAGAAGAGTCCACCAAAAATTCCTTCATGCAAGCACAAATTGGGTGCTTTCCAATGTCACTGCCTGTCACAGAGTGATGTCACCACTTTCAATGAGCAGTTTTATCAAACAAGTAAGAAAATGGACCAGGACAACTTCATTTTGAAACATTGTTCATTCCTACAGCCAAAACGTGTTAAAGGTGAATCAAATAGGAAAAGAGAATTTACTGTAAAATATTTTGTTACAAAGGCTGTCTCTTCCTCTATAAGAATACCAGTTTGTAGGATTACATTTTCAGGAATATTAGGCATAAAAAAACATAGACTGCTTGGAGTAATCAGTAGATATCACAAATCTGGTACTTCAGCCAAAGAAAGTAGATGTGGAGACAGGAAAGCAGAGAAGTTTGTTGAGAAAAAAGAAAAGGTAAATAAATTCATAGAATCATTTCAAGTTATTATAAAGCACTACTGTAGATCACATTTAAAGTGTAGGCAGTACTTACTAGCTGAACTCTCAACTTTTGCAATGATGTATTAAAAAAAGTGTGATAGTCAATTAAAAGCTACTAAATGGTTTTTTACTAATATATTCAATACAAAGTATAATCTAGGTTTTGGGACCCCTAGAGTTGACACCTGCTTTGCATGTTCTGAACTTAAAACTAGAATCAAAAATACAAAAGATCTCCAAGCCAGAGAAAAAAATTTTTTAAAATTAAACATCCATTGCCAAAGAGCTGATACTTATTTTGACAAGCTGAGAGAAGAAAGTGATGACCTTGTTACCCTCTCATTTGATTGTGAGAAGAACCAAGCCTTACCTAAACAATCAGATCAAGCTGCATATTATAGGAGGTAGCTCAATTTTTATAATTTTACAATTGTAAAATAGAGCTCTCATTATACACTTAACAAAGAAAATATTGGTACTCACTATTGGATAGAGGGGGAGCAATCTAAGGGATCAAATGAAATTGCATCTGCTCTTTATTTTTCTCTGAATAATTTAAGCATATCTAGCAACATAAAAAGAGTCAGATTGTGCTGTGATGGATGCCCAGGGCAAAATAAGAATACAGTAATGATTGGTATGATCAGTTATTGGCTCCACAATAAAGTTCATCCTCATATTCAAATAGTGGAACTAGATTTCCAAGTGACAGGTCACTCCTTTATCCCACTAGATAGGGTGTTTGGCACCATTGAAAAGGTCATCAATAAAAGGAGATTATTGTTAGCCCCAAAGAGTGTGTGGAGGTCATTGAAAAACATTCTGCAGTTTTCCTCTTAGGAGAAGATTATGAAACTTTTGATTGGAAAAGTTATTTGAAAACAATTCTAAGAAATAACGTTTCTTGGCATTTCAAAATAGCTAGTTGTAAATTATTGAGGTGAGAGGTAAACCTTTTTATACAGTAGAAGTTAATGCTTTTAAGTTATTGACCAAGAAAGGTAAAAATTTTAATTCAATTAATTTACCAATCATTCATTCACAAATTAAAATCAACCCAAAGAAAACAAAGGATGTAGAAAAGTTATTGAATTCTCATTATGGTGTTGATTGGAGACAAGATCAAAATCTTGAGTTTTAAAATAAAATCATATCTAATGAGGAAATAGATAGCATTGACTCTGATCAGGACAGTGAATCAAAAGAAAATAATGAGCTGTGCTGTGGTGAAAAAGTTTCATCTGATGTTGATGATGTTAGGATTTAGTAATTTAAATTTTGTGAATTTGAAACTATTTTATTGTAAAGAATTTTTTATTATGACATTAACTTGCCTTTTTAATGTGTTTTTTAAGGTGCATAAAAAAAAAAGAAAGCTATATAATTTTTGCCTTGCTAGTTATTATATAAGTAAATTTAATCTTTTAGATGTTGTTCACAAATGTATTTGTGGCCTATACATGTTTAGCAGAAATTTTATGTACACCATAAATTTATTTAATAACACCTGGCCGCTGAATGTGCCATATATTATATTGAAACTTTATAATGAAACATATTACAAGAACCATAATAAATTTCTCATTAAAATTTTTTTCAGTGTTTTGTTTCTTCTACAATAAAACCCAGGTAGCTAAAACTTATATGACATGTGATGCAGGTATTTCTTCAATTTTTATGGCCACAACAATTAGTTACTTTATTGCATTTTAATAGAAATTTAATGCATGGCAAAAATTATTTCGAAATATATTTAACTTTTTGAAAACATCAGCGGGCTATCCTGCTAAAAAAGGGGGGAGAGAGTTTTCTAAAATTGTCTATAGATGGTGTAACGGGTGATGCGGAAGTTATCGGACAAAATAAAAACGTCAGTAACTTATTTTAAAAAACAAACTACTATTATATTTTTTTTAAATAAAGCATTTTTTAAATAAAGCATTTTTTAAATAAAGCATTTTTTAAATAAAGCATTTTTTAAATAAAGCATTTATCTTTTAATAAAAATATATTATTTTTTATATGAAAAAACACCACCATCTGATCTCAATTTTGCTCTGACGCCTTTCATATGCGACTGTAAAAAGTTTAAATCAATTTTTTTGTAGTTTTAGTTTAATGCGATCAATCAAAACTTGCTCTGTTGAAGCTTGCCAATTTCCCTCGTAAACCTTCTGTGCCAAATGTCCCCAAAAATTTTCAATTGGTCGTGCTAGAGGCACATCTGGGGGATTAGATTTTTTATCAACGTAATAGACATTTTGGTCCATCCAATTTAGAGAATCTTTAGAATAATGAGAACTTGCTAAATCTGGCCGAAATAAATAGTTAAAGTCTCCATGATACTTGTGAATAAATGGAAGAAGTCGTTTTTCTAAACATTCATTAATATAGATTTATGAATTGATCGCTACAGTCTTGGAAGTGCGAAACAATGGCTTGGACATACCACGGTCAGATATGGCTATCCACATTAATCATTTTTTTGGAAATTTCTCTTTTCCTATAAATCGAACACTTTCTGGGCATGTCTTTTTGTTGTTTGTGTAGTATCCAGAATTTCCAGGCATAAACTAAATGTCCCCTGCAAAACAAAAGTATTTTTTGTCATGGATGACAAGAAGCGATTTTGTGTTATAGAGTTGGTTAACTAGTTTCCTGCTTCTTTTCTTTGCCTTTATTTGTTGTTCTATAGTGTATTTTGGAGTCTTTTCACGTTTTCTATATCTAATATTCATTTTTTTTTAAGTGACGACCAATTGTCGATTGATTTACATTGAATTTAATACCTATTTTTCTCTGACTGACCCCTTTTCGATTGTTGACAAGTCTCGTTAATTCGGCTTTCTTTTCTCTAGTCCACGATGTCGGACAACCAGGGTGCCTTCTATCAGAAAACGATTGAACAGTTTCAAGTCTTTTTAGGTTATCATATATTGTACTTCAAGCAAATCCTTCCTTTTCAAAATGATTTACGATTTTATTTTTAATATTAGGTTTATTTCGCTTTCGAAAAGATTCTCTTTCAGCTGCATTTAACCTCATTTTAAATAATTGTGTTTCAAATAATAAAGTTTATATTTTATAGAACGTTTATGCCTACACATAAAACCACAAAAACTAATTATTATGCTCAAATAATGAAATTAGGATTTGTCCGATAACTTCCGCATCACCCGTTAAATATACTGAAAAGCGTGTGAAATTACGGTGGACTTTAAATAACCATGGGTTCCAACGAAATTAATCACAAAACAATTACAATTTTGTTAAAATGTGCAGTGGCTGGATCAAAACCGGCTCTTTTTTGAAAAAAATCCCCTTTAATTAAATATTTCTATTCCATGATAATCACAATTACTGATACTCACATAGAAAACCATTCATTAGTGACTAAACATGAGGTGTATATGTTTATTTTTATTTTTTTATTTGCACAAAAAAGAAGGTGCATCCTGTAAAACTTGCTTTAGTGCAAAGGGCCGGTTTTGAAGCTGAAGGTCTCATATATATAAAACATATATGTTTAAGCGTGTAAACGAAATAAATGTGAAAACTATAAGTTTCAGTAGAAAAACAACTAAAAAAAAGTACTCCTTAATTTTTATTTTGAACTAAGTAATAATTTTAATAAAATAATATAAGAAGATCAAACATTTAAAAAAAAAATTAATTATTCCTGTGGGAATCTAATAAAATTTCGAGCTTTTACTTTAATGGTACCCATGAGCTTGCGCACAGAATAAAAATCAAAACTATTGGATGCTTTTTTAAATGATATTTTAATATCTTTAATGTTTCTGCAAAGCTTTTTTTTTTTTTTCATTTTTCTTTTAATAATAGTCCAGTACTTTTCAATAACTCTCAATTTTTGGCAGTTTGGAGGATTTTCTGTTTTAGGCACAAATTTCACATTATTCTTTTTATACCATTCCATAGCTAGTTTACAATAATGAATTGAAGCTAAATCAGGCCAGAACACAGGCCTGTTTTGTGTGATTTAATGAGAGGTAAAAGGCGTTTTTGTAAACATTCTTTAGCATATATTTGACCAGAAAGTGTGGACTGAGAAATATAAGGTGCTGATTTTTTGCCACAACTGCAAATAGCTTGCCAAATCAAAGCTTTTTTAGCAAACTTGTCATGTTTTGTGTATTTAAATTTCTTATCTGCTTTTCCTCTATATTTTGCAATATAATAAACAGCACCAGGAATTTGCTAATGATCGTACTTGATATAAGTTTCATTGTCTTCAATAATACAGAAATTTTTAGAAATAAAATTGTCATACAACTTTCTGCTGCGGGTTCTTGCACTTTTTTTGTTGAGTTTCAGAACGGTTGGGCACTTTAGTGCTTTGAAGGAATGAAAACCATGTTTATTTCTAACTTTTGCAACAAAACTATGAGAAAATCCATATATATTTTTGCGCGTTCCCTTAGTGAAAGGCTCGGGTTATTCTTAAAACTGTTAACCATTTTTCTAACTAGTTTTATATCTTTAAAACCTTCCTTTCTTCCACCACCAGATTTGTGTTTGATCAGTTTTGTTTGAGAAAAACGTTGAATAATACGACTAACGGTGTATGGATGTATTTGCCACGATTTTGCTATCGAATTGTAGCTACTATTAGGATTTTGTATATATTTGTGCATAATTTTTTCTCTTACGTCTTCTTCTTTCGTAATTTTTAAAACTAATTTTAAGTTAAATCCAAAAACTAACGTAATTTTTTTAAAACCACAACACGTTGTAAACAAAATACTAAACAATTTAAAAGATTTTAATAAAACCACTGAAAAAAAAATGACGTGCTTATTCCTTCACATTTATTTCGTGTACACGCTTTATATATATATATATATATATATATATATATATATATATATATATATATATATATATATATATATATATATATATATATATATATATATATATATATATATATATATATATATATATATATATATATATATATATATTTATATATATATATATATATATATATATATATATATATATATATATATATATATATATATATATATATAAAGAAGTAAAAAATTAGAAGTTTCATTGGCCTCCAATTCTTCAGATGACGAAGGTTATTTTCATGATGAAAATGTTTTGGCTGACTCACGATGGAGAAAGAGAACTGGCTTTACAAGACCTCTTTTGTCAGAAAAGCTACCAATTAGTGTGGAAGACAAGTATCCTAAACTGACTACAAAGTCCTGCTACGAAATATGGAAACTCTTTTTTACTAATGATAAATGTAAACATAATTTAGAACAGACAAAATTGTATGCGCAAAAAGATAAGAATGACGCCACTTTTGATACTTCTGTCAGTGACAGAGGCATCAAAATTTTTCTGGATACCATTTTGTGACATCGGAAAGGAACTATGGGAGCAATCAATCAGGCCTAAATATTCCATTTGTTTCAAATACTACGAGTAGTGATAAATTTTTGAAAATAAAAAAATACTTTCATGTTGCTGATAATTATAATTTGAAAACAGGAAATAAAGTTGCTAAAGTGTCACTTTTGTATGAAATCTTAAATGAACAGCTAAGTAAATGGGGAATATTTCATGAAAAACTAAGCATAGATAAGTAAATGGTGCCCTACTTTGATAAACACAGTGTTAAAACGTACATAAAAGGAAAACCAATACATTTTGGGTACAAGCTTTGGGCTTTATGTGGAAACGATGGATATCCATATAAACTACAGATTTATACTCAAAAAGATTCTACTAGAAGATCTGAGATACCTATAGGTCAACAAGTTATTCAAGATATGCTAGAAGTAGTGAAGCAAAAATCTAGTCCAAAATTACACGAAATATATTTTGAAAATTTTTTCGCAAGTGAAAAGTTGGTGAAATTATTTTCAGAGGAGAGTTTTATTGCTACAGGAACTATCCGTGATAATAGAACTGATGGTACCCCAAAAGATAATATAATAAAAATTAATAAAAAATAATTGTATCTAAAAAATAACTTAAAAGGCAAAGTAGAGGTACTTATAACTATCGTTGCAATGGTGAAGTCAAATGGCACGACAATAGTATTAACAATGAACATTGCAAGCAACTATTTTACACAAGAACCAGTGCACAAGGTGAAAAGACAAGTTAGAACTAAAGGAAATACTGAAGTAAATCAGCCCAATCTAATAAATCTTTACAAAAAGAGAATGGGTGGAGTTGATTCGATGGATAGTCTTTTGGGATCCTACATCTGCCTATAATCTGAGCCAAAAAATGGTGGTGGCCATTTATGACTAATATGTTAAACTTATCTCTGGTTGCAGCTTGGAGATTTTTTCTCGCTCTACATCCTTATCATAGGATGTAGAGCGAGAAAAACAAAATTACTCACTTAGATTTCAGACGGGAAAATACAATAGTCCTAATGAAATTAACTCAAACATTGCGGGCAAAAGGTGGAAAACATGCAGATTTACCAGCTGATGTTTAATTTGATGGCCAGGGTCATGAGCCAACTGAGTGTACTCAAGAAAGAAGTGTCATATGTCATAATAATAGAATATCGATGTCTGGAAAATGTAATCTTAGGCTTCATTACAGTAGAGGAACTCAATGTTTCAAAAATTATCACAATGTTTCAAAAATTTTCATAATGTTTTAAAAATCAGATAATTTAATTTTTTTTTTACCGTTTGTTTATCAGTACAAACAGTGCTTATTGTTTCCAAATGTAATCGTTTTTAGTTTTGTTGCTTGTTTATCAGTATATACAGTAACTACAGCTTATATAAGCAATAATTTTTAGTTTTGTTGTTTGTTTAATAGTGCAATAAATACAGTAACTATATTGTTTATAAAAAAAAAGTATTGACTTAGTGATTCAATAAATTAAAAGGTTATTATTTTTGTATTTGAAATAGAATTAAATAAAATAATTTCAATTGCATTTAATGTAACATATTCATGAATCATTTTAAAAAAAAATTGTTCTATTTTTACCTTTGTTAAGTACGGTCTTTATTTAATAAGCAAGGTTAGATCATTACTTCCCAAAAATCAGAAAAATCATACAAATCTTATTTGTCAACAACCTTATGTTCTCATATGGGAACACTACTATATTTTAAATGCATTAATTTTTTTTTCAACACTAGGAATTAGTTATTTAGGTCATGAATAGTCAGTGTTCCAAATATATTAAAAAGATATGAACTTTTTCTGGGATCAGGCAGTATAAGCGTAGACATGTTCTTCCTAACAAGAAAGTTTTACGATATTATAAATTAGATTTACTTAACACTGTTGCATATTTGTGCTTAAGAAACTACTCAGCACAGATTTTGAAAACGCAATAGATGATTTTTTTTAACTTATTGTCTTAGATATCAAAGCAAATAGTACCAAACTGCACATCAAACCAAGCTGCACATATTTTTTAGTCAACCTTGTTGATACTGTTTTGGAGCACATATCTGATTGCAAAACCACAATTGATATTAATTGTTTTCACATTGAACCGTTCATGGATATGTGCTTTGCATTTTCTCCATTAAAATACTTTTCGCGGCCTAATTGGTAAGTTTGTGTTGTCTGTGTAATCTATATTTTATTTTTAGCCTTTTTTTATTTGGTTTTTCATCCGTTGCTCAATCTTTTTTTTTATCATCTTCAGTCAGAGGTTCCCTCTACAATTTTTACATTGTTTTTTTTTTAGATTTGTATATATGTTTATCAGAAGCTTAGATTTGTTGCATTAATGTTTTCATTGCAAATTCTAAACCATTTTTATTTGAAATGTTTGTTTTTGTTATAATATTCCACTGAAGTATTTGATATTGGTATAGAAGATGTATATAATAGAATACAGTCGATGGTGATTGCGATGTTAGCTATGATAATGGACCTTTAAATGTGTATATAATTTTCATTCTTGATTAGTCAGTATTGAATTTGTTGAAAGAAAATAACCCTGTCATTTATGTATATATATATATATATATATATATATATATATATATATATATATATATATATATATATATATATATATATATATATATATATATATATATATATATATATATATATATATATGTAGAAACATTTCTTCGTCATTTATAAACATTTTACAACGTTCTTGTTTTACAATTTTCATCAATAAAATTTAAATAAAAATTAATAACGACCGGAGCAAGTAGAAGATAGAAATCTTGTCATCAAGCCCCTATAGTTAGCGTAAAGTATTTTTTACAAATTTCTTATTGTGTAAATTTAAAAATACTCGTTATATAAAATAAGTTAATACAAAATTACAACAAGAATACGATAAATTGCAATAAAGTAGATAAACAGATACAGTAAGAAATATTACAAGATTATTACAAATATTACAAGATTTTTTTACTTAAAAATACAAAAATATGTTTGTTTCTGTTAATTCAAGTAAATACTGTTTAACTATATTTTTAAAACAATTTATTGAAGTTATACTTTTCATATTTTCATTAAGAACTATGTTTTACAGACGAGGTCCTCTACAAGAAATTGAGTAATCAGATGTTTTAAGAGTTGACTTAAGTAAATTAAAATTATGGATAGAGCACCTCGTTAAGTATTTATGGTTAATATTTAGAAATTGGTTATTAAAGGATTTTGGAAGCATGTCATGTTGATATTTAAACATGAATAAGAAGTTTTGAAACACGTTTAACTCATAGACATTAAGAGCTTTAATTTCCCGGAGTAACGGCTTGGAGTGGGCGTATTTATGCACATTACATATAATTCTACTTGCTTGTTTTTGTTTAATATATATATATTTCAATGCTGAAGGGCAAGTACTTACACGAGCAATATTACAATAGCTTATGTAGCTATGGATAAAAGAGTAATATAAATCTATTAACATTTTTTACTTAGTAGGTGTTTTGTTTTATGCATAATGCCTATAGTTTTAGAAACTTTGTTTTCAACTAGTGTAATATGGTTGTTCCAATTAAGATGTTTATCAAATATTATTCCTATGATTTTAAGTGATGGAATAATGTTTATGTTTATTATATTGTTATTACTACCCAGTGGGCACAGGACCTAAATAAGACGTCTTTTGAACGTTCAAAAGACGTCCAAAACGTTCAATAGACGTTTAAAAGACGTCTTTTTTACGTCCTGTGTCCACCGGGTATGTTTAATATATTGTTATTTCATATTAGCTGAGGAAGTTGCAGAGGCAAGTCATTGGATTTAGATTGGTGATGAAGTAAATTGTACTTAGTTTTACTGATATTCAAAGAGAGTTTGTTTGATTAAACCAATCATTAAGGTTTTCCAGCTCACGATTTAATGTAAAAAAAATTATTTTTATATTGGAATGGATATAAAAAAGATTCGTGTCATCAGCAAAAAGAATAAAATTAAGCATGTTTGAAGATAGGTAAATATCATTTACGTAAATCAGAAACAGTATGGGTCCAAGAATAGAGCCTTGAGGAACTCCAAAGCTTACTGTTTCTAACTTTGTACACGTTGAATCATAAGGTACTTCTTGTTTTCTATTTTTAAGGTAATATTGTAGCCATTTTAAGTTGCTATTTATTCCTCCATATGTTTCTAGTTTGTACAAGAGAATTTTATAATCAAGTGTCAAAAGCTTTTGACAAGTCGATAAACAAGCAGAGAGTATAACTTTTTTCAGCAAACCCGTCGAGACTTTGACTGGCTAAATCAGTTACTGCATGATGTGATGAATGCCCTTTTCGGAGACCAAACTGTTTGCTGAATAAGATATTATGTTTTTCAAGATAACTATACAGCGTGCTATACGTAATACATTCAAGCAACTTTGAAAAACAAGAAAAAATAGATATAGGTCTGTAGTTAGATCGTATATAATTGTCGCTATTTTTGTTTACAGGGACTACTCTTGCTATTTTTAATTGACAAGGAAAAATACCAGTTGTTATTGAAAGATTGAAGATATTCAAAAGAGGTGATTTAGTAACATCAAAAAAAGCTTTTAGAACATTAACATTATTATCGTCAAGCCCGGCACTTTTATTTATTTTAAGCGCATGAAAGGATGCCTGAAGTTCATTTAGAGACAGTTCCGACTCATCCATTAGATAGTGAGTTTTTTTTAAATAGGATTGGAATGTTTTATTTCCAGGAGTTATATCTGCAGCTAGTTTTTTCCCTATGTTTATAAAAAATTTGTTAAAGTTTTCACCTATTTCTTTCTTATCAATTATTTGTTTGTTCAAGTTTAGCTTTAATTTATTTGAAATAGTGGTGTTTTTTCGAAATTGTTTTTCCCTGTAACTTCTTTAATTACTTCCCATGTCTTTTTACTATTTCCTATTGAATGTTCTAAGAGGTTAGAATAATATTTTTTTTTGATTTGCTTTTTTATCTTTTCAAAACAATTTTTATACTTTTTGTATTTAATTGCTTAATTAGCATTATTGCACTCAATTCGAGAATTATTAACAGAAGTTGATTGGAATCTTTTAACTGAGTGCAATAATGCTTAATTAGCATTATTGCACTCAGTTAAAAGATTCCAATAAACTTCTGTTAATAATTCTAGAATTTTTTAATAGATTGATTGTTTATTTGTCTTACATATGTTGCAAAGAAATTTTTAGATTCAATAACTAAAGAGTAATTTATAAAAAAATTTGGAAAACGATTGTTGATATCAGTTTTTAATAATCCACTTTTGATTTGGCAAGTCATGGCAATATTAGTGATAATGTTATCAATAATTGAAGAAGTATTGCGTGTTACGCGCGTTGATTTGTTAATTACAGGTATTAAACTGTTCTGAAGTAGAGTACTTACAAATCGTTTAGCGTAGGAATCATTATTTATTTTTTGAATATCTATGTTAAAATCACCAATTAAGTAAATGTGTTTTTTAATAACTTTTGGCAATATATTTTTTTAAGTGTTTTTCAAATGCTTCAAAATTAGCATTAGGTGGTCTGGTCTTCAAAATTACCATTAGGTGGTCTGTAAAGAGAAGTTGTAAAAATATTTTTGGTTTTCTGATTAAGAATTTCAATTGTTAACGACTCACAATTAGCGTCATTGACACTGAAGTTTAGTAATTTTCTAAAAGTATAAGAATTAAGAATAAAAATACATACGCCCCCGCCAATACCGTTTTTCGTGGGATGTTGTATTAAATTATAATCTGGTAAAAAAAAATTAGAATTTAACTCATCGCAATTTTTCCACCAAGTTTATGTTGGACAGATTACACTAAAATTGTATTTTAAGTTTTTTAAAATTATTTTTAGGGATTCAAAAATTTTTACTCATACTCCTAATAATTTAAAAATGAAAAATTTTATAATGAAGAGTTTAAATAACTTGAGGCATCACTTATATTAAAATATTCTCTAGTAGATATATCAAAAACATTCAAAATATTATTTTCCGACATTAAAAAAAAATGTATATATATGCATGCCTTTAAATATTCATTTAAAATATTCATAACTTTTTAATTTTGGTTTGATTTATTACTACTAAATATAAGTAAAGAGTTTTTTGAAGTGATAATTTTGTCATACCTAAGATAAACATTTTCACCATTGGATCGCCTTTTCTTCACTTCCACCGATAACTTTTTTCTTATATCCACAGTTTCACGGAAAAGTCTTCGTTCACATACACGTTAGTTCCTTTAAGCTTTTGTGATTCTTTCAGAATTTTTATCTTATCTTTATACCTCTGCAAATTAATAACAATTGTTCTGGAGCGTCCATTTTTTTTTAACTCTACATCTATTCCAGTTAATCCTAATTCATTTGCAAAAAGCGATTGAGTTTTTTCTTCTGTTTCATTCCAGCTTTCTTTTTTAGTTTCCAAGAACCCATCAATTCTCAGATTTTTTCCTCTGGATCTATCTTCAGATATTCTTTGTTTTTCTTTAATATTTTCACTAAGTGATGTTTCTTTTCTTGATTTTTCGTTTTCTCGTTCGTTGACACTGGCAATTTTTTTATCAAACAGCTCCTTGTGGAAATTCAAGCTCAACTTAACATCTTCTACATCATTAACTAATAACTTTATTTGGTTAGAATTATCATTAACTTTTTGTTCAACTTTTTCTAGTCTTTTATTGAATACCTCGGTGTTTGCACTTAAAATGTCGATAACAATTTGTTCTTGCTGTTGCAATATAATTGCCATCTCATTTTTATATTCTAAAAACATTTCTTTAAGCATTTTTTGAATTTCAACAGTTATGATTGCCATATTTATCAAACTTTCCTGTTGTTATTTATTTTTCTTTTTTTTTTTGTAAATAAATATATGTTATTATATAAGTTTATTTAAAGAATAAACTTTTTTCAGCCGTAAAAAAAATGCACATCCGCTTATTTCTGTGCCCATTGCGCATTCGAAAGCACTGACTGCGTATTCTGACTTCTGGTAAAGCACTTGCCACTTTCATATAAAACTTTTAATAAACTTGAAAAATTAGCTTTATTAATGTTTTTGAACTCTGATAATTCATAAAATGATTTTAATTTTTTTAGTTTTATTTTAGGGATTTAATTAGTAAGTTTACACCTCCTTCCTTATCGATGACGCAAAATATGTTCCTGAGTTCGCTTTGAACCCAAGATTTCTTGCTTCGAGTAAGAGAAAGCGCTCTAACCACTGCGCCACGGCTCCTATTTTTAACACGTTTTTTCGTGTATGTTTTACATGATAATATATTTCAACATCTAGTGGTTGCAAAATATGACTTCAATGAACTAATTAACTGACCAATCAGACATGTTTTTCTGTACATATTTCAATAACTTTCAATAACACCTGAGTGCTGTCTAATCTAAAACAAGAATGAGTTTTCCACCAATCGCTTTAACTGCTGGGATAAATAGCCATTACAACCACTCTTTAAGTTGCAATTTCTTCATCCATCTCAAATTTGATCTTGTATACGCTGTGCCGGTTGGACTATCTTTGCACCATAATTAATATAAGTATTTTTTAATTTATAAATAACAAAAGGCGCTAAGTAGAAGCCTGCGTTGGCGCAGCTATTTACAGTTTTGTTAATTATTTTTATTATTTTCTGTAAGTTTGAGAGAGCGCTTTGTACCTTTTTGGCATAAAATAAAAATTTTCCTTGGTCACCACTAAAACCACACTCGTAACAGTTACAAATGCGTGATCTTTTAGTCGATCAATAATTGTCAATTATATTCAAAGTAAGATGACTTTCTGCTTAATGTAATTTTATCTGTTTTCTATAATACTACATTATGCCTCCATTTCTCTTTAAAGTTAAATCACCACTGTAATAAAAATTTGTCATTTTTGAATCTTATATTGGCATGAATCAAAAGCAGCCCCAATTGCTAAAACATTGAATTAAATGAATCAACAACCCTTCAGTTTCAAGTAAGAAAGCTGTTAACCTTTCGCTTTCACGTTAACATGCCCTTTTGCTTTTATTTATGTCAATCAATTTTGTTTTTGGTACATTGAACTTGAACACATACTTTCTTAATATATTTCTTTACCGAAAACAAAAAAAATAATATGCGATCTTGCCTTCCAAAAAGAAAATTGATATCACCAAATGTGATAGATAAAACTTGATTTATGGGATAGTGTAGATGTGGGCCATGCAAGGCTATAATATTTATACCACTTAAGTATTATAATTACCACGTTTATAATACTTAAATGATACAAACATTGTAGCCAAAAATGGGTCATATGCGGTTACCACTTAAGCGGTATAAATACCATAGTCACAAACAGCCAACATTTACGATAGTCCATAAATTAAATTTCGATATCATTTAATGGCACATGAAGCCTACATCAAATCTTCTTATCGGTTGTTCTCGATGATGTTTCAAAGCATTTTAAAAATTTTCTTATCTGTTGTTGTTGTTTAGCATTTTGTTGAAAGTGATAATTTTTATTTTATAGTTTGAGATAAGATTAGTATTTTTATTCCATTCTTGTAATCATTTTTTCTAATAATGACATTTTTAGAAAAAATCATTTTTTCTAATAATGAAAGCATTAAAACTGAGCTCTAAGCCCCAGTTTGAACGCTTTCAGATGATTTTATAATAATTTTTCAGATAATTTTATAATAATTTTTTTAGTCTTTTTTGATCGGTAAAAAAAATTTATTTTTGTATATCGTTAAAGGTTGGTATAACTCCACAGGGAATTCAATAACGGTTGATATAATTTCCTTTGGAAATTATTAATGATTGATTCAAAAGTAATTCTGTTTGGGTAATTTGGACGAAGAAATTATCCTGTGAGCGCTCGTAAAAGCCGTAGCGTTTAAAGTATGAAGAGATACGAGAGAAAGCAAGGAGTATTTTAAGAACAGGTAAATTACTTAATT
Organism: Hydra vulgaris; assembly: GCF_038396675.1. Lineage (NCBI taxonomy): Eukaryota > Metazoa > Cnidaria > Hydrozoa > Anthoathecata > Hydridae > Hydra > Hydra vulgaris. The sequence continues at coordinate 45,508,683 of NC_088934.1, read as the reverse complement.
AAGTGTAATATTTAGTATAAGTCTAACTAGTATAAGCCTAATAAGTTTATTTATAACTCTTTTTAATAATAAAACGATAAAAATATTGCAAATTAAAATAAATTAACATGACTTTAATCGATACTTCTAAAGTTATTATGTTTTCTTTTTGTCTTATGTTAGAAATTAGTATCTATGTACTATTAGTATGCTACCTTATTGTTTTTTGTATTTATGTATTTATTTTTTTCAGCCGTGGGTAAAAGTGAACCATAGAATTATTTTATACGGGTACAGGGTCATGGAGAGGATAAAAATGTTCTGGTGCAACATTTTTGCATATATATATATATATATATATATATATATATATATATATATATATATATATATATATATATATATATATATATATATATATATATATATATATATATATATATATATATGTATATATATATCTATATGTATATGTATATATGTATGTATGCATGCCATACGCTTGTCTACGGGTCTTGCCTGTTATGCACAGGCAAGACCTGAGAAATTTGATCTAACTTGTTATATTAAAATTGTTATTAAATAGAACAATTTCATTAAAGTAAGGTTGCCTTGCGTGCTTTGCGAGCTTATTTCTTTGCAAAATTATGTATTACAGTATCAAAGTCTATATGCGTTGCAATGCCAGACTCAATACTTAGCCTAGCCAGGTTGTTAAGGCAATCCTAACTCAAGGTAGATCAGAAATAATTTTTAATAAGTTTCAGCTTGCTGAAGCTACTTTGCTGATGCTACTGACACTGAGGATTGGAAATATACTTTCTAGTTTGCACTCTGCCAAAGCATTTAACATTTACATTGCACCCAAGTGCTTTTAACCGAAATTAGCTTTGTGAATTATTGTTTTATTTTTCATTTCCTGCACAAAGTCTTCTGACATGAAACAGCTAGTTTTGAGAAAAACTAGCTGTTTCATGTATTAATTCCTCCTATGACATTTTTTGGTAGTTTCAAAGAATGCTGAAGGTTTCAGAAATCTGTTTTGCGGCGCTAAAACGAACTGTAAGTCCTCCAATAACATTATCCAATACTACATAAAAAACTTGCTTTCGGAATCAAGATTTTAAGAAAAATTCCCCTGCCTTACTCATATTACTCACATTTTTATCGTGGAATTGTTTTTTGCTATCATTCCCAAACAATTTTCTATTGATATCAAGACTTCATTCAACATTGCTTTCCAACTGTCACAAAAAGCTACTGATTATGAAAGTAAGCTTTCTATATTTGAACTTCTATATTTAAAGTCGCGTTACTTGTGTGAATGACTTTGTTGCAAATATCAATAGGAATTAATATTCTGAGCCACACAACTGACATTATAATGCAGGTAAAGGAATTGATGTAAAAAATTGCTCCTCGAATGTCTTTCTGGTTTTTGGAATAAGATTTAGCTAGAGCAAGTCTTCCAAAGCTAGCTTTACTCCTTGAAGGCGAATTACTAATGTTTTGATACTCTCTATTTGATCTGACCACCTGGTGCCAAATATGCCGAAAAAGGAAACAATCAATTTGCGTAGATAATATTTTCCATCTCTTCCGACTACAACTGAATAAAGTGTATATTGTTTGCATAGTTCCGAAGTAGGTTATGGTTTCTGAAATACATTCAGCAGCATTATTACCACATAAGTTAAGTGTGTGGCAGCCATAAGGAGAAAACGTAGTAGTAGAACATTAAATAGCAGGTTTATTATAGCTTGTGTTTCCTTGTATTTTCCTGACATATTTAGCGCATTCCCAAAATTTTGAGCCAAACAATCAGCAAGTGAAATAGCATTACCGTCTAAAGTTTTCGTAATTATTTGAGCAATTTCAGAACCATTTTTGTCACTATAATCACAAATTTCAAAAATAATTCCACAACTTTATATCGCAATTTATGGCAAACTAAGTAAAGTAAAATAAATGTTGTTTGCTCAACATGTGATGAATCTGTTAAAGAATCTAAAATTATTGCGTAGTACTTTGCAGAATGTCTTTCTTCCAATGCTGCTTAACAAGATCAGAACATTCTGCAATAAACTCATTTTAGGAATCATTTGAGAGGTAATGTACTTGCAATGTTTCTCCCTTTTTTGTGACTCAGCTACTTTAAGAATGTGTTCAGAACAAGGTCCCAGTTAGAAAGTAAATTTGAGTCACTAATGTTGCAAAGATCCCAGAAAAGCAAGGCTTCGTTCTTCTAAAAAAAGGTAACATCAATAATTCTTCTCAAAATTTGGTACCATTTTTCAGATTCCACTTTAATTGATGATTCAATAAAATTATCAATACCGTCTTGCATTGAAAAACGTTGTTCTAATTCACGCCATGCTAGATAGCATTCTCTATGCCTATTACTTTTTCATGATCTGGAATCTTGTTACCTAACTTCGGCCAATTAGAACTCGCTGCCCAGCCTTCAGCTATAGTTAATGCAGATTTAGAAGTAATACTTAGCTTGGAACAGACACTGTTCCAAAATAACCGGCGAGGAAAACAATATAAAGAAACCTTATGCTTTCTCCATACAAGCCAGTCTTGGGTGTGCTGTTCTTGTACGCAGAATATTAAAAACATCAAGTTGATAAATCTAAAAAAATTATAAAAAATTATTTTTCTATAATAAATTAAAAAAAAATCTTAATTTTTAATTATTATTTTATTATTTTTAATTTGTATCAACCACCACAGGTTTAAAAACATGGAAATCAACAAAGTAAGAAACTGTTAAAAAAAAAATCAATTCAAAAAGATTGAAAATGAAATAATTTAATATTGCGTATTAAATCGATAAATCATTATCAACATTATTTTTATATTTATTAAACAATAAAATTGAAAAATTGCAAACTTTTTTATGATTTTACAAAATTAGGTTCGGTGTCACTCGTTTAGTTAAAAACAAGTCATTGGAGTGACAATTTAACATAATAAAAAATTAAAGCAATTAACAAACAAACAACAAAAGGTTATAATATCGATTGTAACCGAAAATCAATAAAAAGAAGAACAACTAAAAAAAAACAAAAACTAAACAAAAGGTTATAATATCGATTGTAACCGAAAATCAATAAAAAGAAGAACTATTAAAAAAGAAAGAATAATAACTAAAAAAATATTTAAAATAAATAATATTTAAAATAAATAATATTTAAAATCTATGATTTTAAAGAAATATATAAAGAAAAAAAGTAAAAATTTATATTTACTTCATTCATATTACCTTCCTATATTTTATAAAGTTCTTTTTTAAATTTAATACAATTTAACTTTGCTTTAGCGAGTTAAATTGTATTAAATTTAATACATTTCTTTGCAAAGAAATGCAATACAGCTCTGAAAACCACATTGCAAGACAACAATCTAAATATCGATAAAGATATTACGTCTATAATAACTGATGGGGCAGTTGTGATGCAAAAAGTTGGACGGCTTTTACCATGTAATTAACAGTTGTGCTTCGCACATGCGATACATTTAGCTGTAATTGATGTTCTGTGTAATAATTCGAATACAACTGAATTGGTGGCTCACACATATACAGAAAATGTTAGTGTAGAAGATCAAGTCAGTGACTTCGATGAATCGGATGAGGAATACATGTTTATATTTATTATATATATATATATATATATATATATATATATATATATATATATATATATATATATATATATATATATATATATATATATATATATATATATATATATATATATCTATATACGTATACGTACATATATATATATATATAAATCATGTTAGTGATTTACATTTATAAATGTAAAAATTAGTAAATATACACCAAAAATTAGTATTTGTTTGTGTTATCATTCAAATACATAAATTAGGATTGTAGCATTAATATCTGCTTAGTTTATAAATTTGAAATTAAAGAAAGTCTCTAAAGTTAGGTAACTATGCGAAATGCACTGTTGCTATGGAATATAAGTATCCATTACAACTAAATAAACAATCTAATGGTACCATTAAATTCGTAGTATGAAATATACTCAACCTGGCAATTATGAGAAAAATAGGATTAATATTTTAAAAGTTACTACTTTTGTCCAGCTAATAATGATTTTGGCCTACTGTGGTGCAGTGTTGAAACTTTTGCAAAATATTTTTTATTATTTCAACTTCATTTTCTCCTAACTTTGCTTACGATTTATATTCTGTTATCGTGGTAAAATCAGATACTCGAGTAACATTTTTGTCAATTATTAAAGTAAACAATTGATGCTCTGTTAAGTAATATTCTTCAAGTGTCGCTATATTTAATTGGTTTTCATACTATAAGTTTTCTCTTTTGAAGATTTTACCGTGCTTATAATTGTTTATAATTAATTTAACTTTTTCATTTCAAATTCATGTTAGCATAAAAGTATTTACTCTATTTATATAAGTTTAAACAATCATGAAAATAAAAATAAGAAATTTGATGGTAAAAATAAACTGTTTTGTAATATTAGCCTGGTATCTGATTGTTTCCTAATTGTGAGATTTTCGCGTCACGGTAAGGAAGGAGGCGTGAACTTCCTGGCTAAATGCACTTCCGCGGTGCTCTGTGACAAGACCGCTAGGACTTCTTGGGCACCTAAAAAAAAAAAAAAAAAGATCGGAATTTCTCCGATGCGTTCAATTACCACAATTTATTTGCTGATGAAGAAATGACTTTATTAAGTGCTTTTATTTTAAAAGTTTTTATTCTTTAAATGTATGTATTTAAAACCGCAACAAAATCATCGAACTTTTAAAGTTTGACATTTTTTGAACAAAAAAAAATTTCATTTTGATAAAATTTTTATGGGGCCCTAGATCTATCGCTTAATATCTAAGACAATTAAAAATACTCGTAACATCCTAAAATAACTATATTTTTTTAGACAATAACTAATTAAACCGAACATGAAATATAAAAATAAAAAAAAATTAGGTGGACATAAAAGTTGAACATAAAATTTCATTTTGTAAAAAATTTTCAAAATTTTATGATAGTATCTTTTATGAAATCGTACAATAACTAATAAATGCTGGGACATATACTATAACTTATAGTGTTTACATTCCACTATAATTTATATTGTCCGAGCATTTAATAGTTATTGTAGGATTTTTTAAAAAATTTTTAGTGAATCTTGACAATTTAGCTTAATGAACTATTACCTAATATAATTATCCTAAAATATTTTTACAGCTGGATCTTTATAGTGTCCTTTTTGGTGTCCTACAGTTATTAAATAATTTTTTAATTCATGAAGCGTAAAATAATATTTTAAAAACATATTGCGAACATGTAATTGTTTTAAAAAAGTTAACAGTTTTCTTTTATAGTGTCTTTTATCGTGTGTTTTTCAGTGTACTTTCTTTGTGTCTTTGATATATTTTATAATCATATCAATATTTTTAACGGATAAGTCTTATCTAACTGGCGTAAAAACATGTAAAATGACTTTAAAGTACCTTTTTGGTGTCCTAGAGTTATAGTACAATCATGGTGATCAATATGGGCATAGGCGTGTCCATCCTTATTCGCAGATCGTGCACAACAGTGTTATATTCAGGGAGAGTATGTTCCTGCACCCCAATCACCCCCTAAACAAGATTAGATATCGGTTTAGAGATATGACCCCCAAATTTCCTAATAAGCTTTATCATTATTATCTAATAATGATTAAATCAGTTTTACTTTATTTTATTAGGAATAAAAAATAATATTCCATTAATAATAAAAAAATAAAAAATAATAATAAAAAAGGCTTTCTATATCTAAGAAAATCTTTTTTTCCCATCCATTTTTATAATTAAAGTTCTGTTCGGTAATTTTTTCACTTACAGCACTATTAAGTAGCGTATTATTGTATAGAGATCGCTAAAGCAATTTATAATGTAAGTTAGATCAAATTTCGCAGGTCATGTCTGTGCATGACAAGCAAGATCCGTAGACACGCCTATGAACATGGGAGTATTTTTAATGAATAAAGCTTGAAATGTTGCCCTTAAAACATGAATTTTGACCATGTATATCTATCTGAAAAAAAGTTGTTATTGACTTTTTTAGGGTGTTTTACAGTATGTTATTTTGGTGTCTGAGAGTTATGGTATGCCCTCAGGAGTTTTTTTAATGATTGAGCTTCAAAAATTAAGCTAAAAACATATATCATGACCATGTTTTATTTTCCCATACCGCATAAAGAGAATTTTCTTAAGTATAGCTAAATGTCCAAAAAAAGTGTAAAATAAACCACTGTGCACTGGGCAATAGCAAAAGTTATTTAATAGAAAGAATTACTTCAATTCCAAAAATAAACTTAATAGCGCCACCCGTAACTATTTGTTTTTCATAATTTAGTAATTAATTGTATAAAATAAAATTTTGTATGTAAAAATAAACCTGATTAATCTTTTCTCTTTTTTCAGTATTTCTGAAATTATTAAACTAAATTGCAATGCATAAAAATAAAAATACATCACTTGCAAAAGAGTTAATCAATTTAGAAAAAAAACTTGTTGATATGAGAAGTAATGGAGCTTTTGAAGGGCTAATTTTTTAAAATCTTTTGTTTAAAAAAATTATAAACAGATATAAAAACAAAATTCAAAGAATGTTGCGTTGCAAAAAAAAAAAAAAAAAACGCATGAAGGGATTATTGATCCAACAACACACTTTGCAATGCAAAATTAATTTTAATTTATCCTCCTCCGGCTAATTGCCGTATAGAGGCCACATATCCGGGCCAGCGAAAACAAGTTCAGCTCACTATAGAGCATCATCACCCGCTTCGCTAACCAAGAGTAAGTGAGTTTAGGAAGAACGAAGAAAGTTAAAGTGAAAGTTTGAAAAAGTTGATTTAAAAAGATAGCATAGAGAAAACGGACAGATAATTGCACTGGATGTTAGAATGTGCAACTTTAATGTTTTGAAGACACTCATTATAACCAAAATGCAAAATCTACTGAAAAGTTCCATTTTATGTACTTTTTCAATTAACATAAGGTTGAACTCAACATTTTGCGATAAACTACAAATTGTTGAGTTCAACCTTTAGAAGAAATCAGAAATAGAAAAGTAATAAATAATAACAATAATAAATAATAGAAAATATAAACACTTTATAATAAAACGCTATTAAACCTTCAGCACTGACATAATTTAAACAGTTTCTTTAGATCGGATAGGTAGGGGAGACTAGTTAGCTCGGTTTTTACTCTATGAGCTCTGAAGCTTTTTCAGAACATTTTTGTGAAAATAATAAAGTGTAGTCTCAAAGAGCATGAATTTGGGTAACTTATAAAATTTGGATTCATTTACAAAAAAAATTCTTGGGGCCTTCCCGGGCCCTCAAAAAAAAAAAAAATTGCGCCAACTTACCCCACCACGGGGTAAATTGGCGCAAACTATAAAAATGATCATCAATGTACTATTAAGTGCAAAACTAATAGAAATATTTTTACTATTAACTTTGGCAACAAATTTAAGCCATAAATTTAATATTACTTTTAGCTGGTACCAAATATTAGTACGTATAACAGCCAAAGCAGTAGCCCACTTTTTATCTGTGAAAAAAAAACCTAAAAAATTTTTTTTTTAATATTTTTGTAAGAATAAATTTTTTCAATATTGTTAAAAATTTTTTAAAAAAAAATTAATTTTCTAAAAATATATGTTTTTTTCCATAGCAAATGCTATGAGCCAACTTACCCCGTGAAATTTTTGCAAACTTACCCCGGAAGTTTTTTTTTTCAATAAACAGTCTATAGACCCTGAAAAAAGGCAGCTTTGAAAAAAAGTCTGACTGGATATAGTAAACCATTTGTGCCCGGAACTTTTACAAAAATTTTTTTTTATACCACTTTGTAAAGTAAAAAAGAAGTGATGTTCCAAACGTTTTCGTTTTTGTCCAAAAAACATATAAATCTTAATATCTCCCATGCACATGCGCGAATCCTAACGATACTATAGTGAATGATAAAATGATCAATTAGGAAGGTTCTGTGTAATTTTTGTCAATTTCTGATGAAAGGCTCTGAAGATAAACACAGTTCGTCAACCAATCCCTGCGGTTACCTTTATATTGTTGATAAACAGGTCGATTCGAAAAGCAATATCTTAAAATTACGAAACTTTAGGATTATGTAACGGCTATGGTAAAAATTATATAAACCCCTTGTTCAAGGGTTAGGAAAAACGCAACATGCTGTTGCCCTTTTCCTAATCCTTGTTGCCATTAATTCTACAATTAAAATAAACAATTTTAAATAAACACTATTAATTTAAAAAAAAGTACTAATTGTTAAAATCCACTCGGAAAAAACACTTAGATGCTCTTTAATGTTTAAATATAACCTAAAAAATCTATTTTTTCTAATATTAATACTAAGCTATGACTTTATTCAATATTAAATAGCTGCTTAACCGAATGAGTTGTCGTTTTAATATTTAAAGATTTTAGTGAGGTAAAACCAATGATATATATTACATAGATATCTAACTCGAGCCGCGGTTGTGAGGCAAATTTGAGAAAAAATGACTTTATTCAATATTAAATAGCTGCTTAACCGAATGAGTTGTCGTTTTAATATTTAAAGATTTTAGTGAGGTAAAACCAATGATATATATTACATAGATATCTAACTCGAGCCGCGGTTGTGAGGCAAATTTGTTTATCGGAAGCCATATTGAATACTGGCAAAAAACGCAAAAAAGATATCATAATATTTTTAAAAAACATCTAATTTTACTTTTTTTACTAAAGAAATGGTTATATCTTGCTCTACTATTGAAGAAAAAGGAGAACCTTTTTATCTCGAATTAAATAATGTAATTAAATTTGAGAATATTGAACCTGATGATATTAGCTTTGAGTTAGTTTTATCTAAACTTAAATCACTAAAAGACAATAAATCACCTGGAGCTGATAAACTTTGTTCAATAGTCCTCAAGAATTGTGCTACATCGTTTACTTTACCACTAACTCTTATATTTAGAGAATCACTTAAAACCAGTCAACTGCCAATCCAGTTCAAGTCAGGAGATGTAACACCTATATATAAAAAAGGTGACAAAACAGTGGCCAGCAATTATCGCCCTATTTCATTAACTTCTATTCCTTGCAAAATATTAGAATCTATTATAAGAGAAAGAATTGAAAAACATCTCGACGAAAACAATTTACTAACAATCTAACAGCATGGTTTTGTAAAAGGAAAGTCTTGTACCATAAATTTGTTAGAGACTCTTGACTTTATTTCTTCGTGCAACAGCGATGGTATACCTGTTGATGTAGTAATGCTAGACTTTGCTAAAGCTTTCGAAAGTGTTCCTCACAAGAGACTCTTTGCTAAATTAAATGCATATGGTATTAATGGCTTAGTTCTAAAATGGATGGAATCTTTTCTAAATAATAGAAGACAAAGAATAGTTCTAGGTGAAGTTGTTTCTGAGTGGGTTGAAATTTTTAGTGGCGTGCCACAAGGCTCTGTCATTGGACCCTTAATGTTTATTATATACATTAATGATCTGCCAAGTAAATTAATGAATAAATGCAAATTGTTTGCTGATGACACTAAGATTTTGTCCAAGGTAATTTCTGATTAAGACCTTGAGTCTACAGAGGGATTTAAATACATCATTTAAATGGACAGAAGACTGGCTTTTAAAGTTTAATGTTGATAAATGTGTAGTAATGCACTATGGAGTAAACAACAAAAAGAATCCTCTATATATTAATGGCACAAAACTACCAGAATCAAACAGCGTAAAAGATCTAGGTGTAATATTTTCTAAAAATCTCAAGTGGAAAGATCAAGTTATATCTGTAACAAATAATGCCAATAGAATATTAGGTCGAATTAAAAAATCGTTTGCAAGATTGGACTGTCATTTACTTAAATCACTATACATAACCTTTATTCGTCCATTTCTAGAGTTCTCAGTACCAGTATGGTCCCCGTACCAAAAAGGTGATTGTAAAGTAATTGAACAAGTTCAGCGTCGAGCCACCAAACTGATTAAATCAATTAGGTTTTTCACTTATGAAGACCGATTAAAAGTTTTGAAATTGACAACTCTAACTAAACGAAGAGAAAGAGGTGATATGATTCAACTATTTAAAATAATGAACAACATTAATAAAACAGAACATAACATACAAACTGTTCAAAATCATATTAGAGGTCATTGTTTCAAGTATAATAGGGAAACAACAAAAAATCTGCAAAGGCATAATTTCTTTTACAATAGATCGGCAAACTTATGGAACTCATTGCCTTTGGAGCTAGTCAAATCATCGTCTGTAAACTCCTTTAAAGCAGGATTCGACTGTTGGACGAACAACAATCGATTGAAGCGGCTGTCACAGTGTGCTTAAAAGCATTCTCACAGGCCAATCCAGTTACAGCAATAAATACTAACTAACTAACTAAATTATGTTAGTGTATTTTACAAATAGAGTGCTCAATGTTCTTAAAGAACAGAGCAATAATAAATTAGTAAAAAACACTTATCTAACTTTTTCTTCTACTTGAAGTTTCACCATTGCTTGATCATCAGGAAGAAAACTCTTCCTGATGATCCAGTAATGGTGAAACTTCAAGTAGAAGAAAAAGTTGGGTAAGTGTTTTTTACTAATTTATATATATATATATATATATATATATATATATATATATATATATATATATATATATATATATATATATATATATATATATATATATATACATATAATGTTTACTTATAACGATTTTTTTTTCATAAATATCAATTATATTAGAAAAACACAATTTGCATTATCTCAAAACCAGGTTTTTTGTGTGTGTATATATATATATATATATATATATATATATATATATATATATATATATATATATATATATATATATATATATATATATATATATATATATATATATAAATATATATAAATATATATATAAATATATATATATATATATATATATATATATATATATATATGTATATATATATATATATATATATATATATATATATATATATATATATATATATATATATATATATATATATATATATATATATATATATATATATATATTGTATATGATATAATATATATAGTGGGAATACTATTATTAATAGTTTATTTATTATATACTGGTAATAGAGTATTTACTAAATACCTCCTTTATCCAAGCCATGTCCAGTTTTTTCAAAGCATATCATAAATAATAGCTTCTTTCCAAGATAATAAATTTATTTTTATAACTATAACCTTAAAGTAATATCAACTACTTTAAGTTTACTAATATAAAAATAACATCCAGATTAAGTGATTATAATCAACTTTTTCGACAAAAGCGCAACATTAACTATACTAACAAGATTATGTTGTGCCATTTTTAATAAATAAATCTAAACAGGTCAGACCATTCAAACAGGTCATTATTTAATGTTTATAATTTCTTGTAAAACTAATGCAGAGGTTCATCGCTAATTTACGATGTTTTGCCAGTATTCAATATGGCTTCCGCCATAAAAAAAAGCCTCATATATCCTAACGGTATTTTTACGGAGTTAGACATCTATGTATTTATATATCATTTGGTAAAACAATGCTTACTTCCGCGCTTATAGTTAATTGATGGTAATTACGAAAATAGTTAATCGCTGGCATCATTTTCATTCGGACGGCCTACGTCAAATACGCCAGTTATTATCTCGACACTTGAGTGCATTTTGAGATTTACCTTGCATTGAAGATTTTTATATATCCTTGCATTGAAGATTTTTATATATAAAATTTTGCAATGGTACTGCTAGCGAAACGCCTTGTTTTAAATCCAACAAAATTCGCCATAACCAGACTTAGGTAAAAACTTAAACCAATAATAATACTGTATTTTGCATTTCTATGTAGAATCTTTTACAAAATGTAAATGTTGTAAAACAAAAGTAAAAAACTCTTTTTTCAAGTTAAATTATTTGTATTTTTGTTAATACTGTGCTTAACTCCATTTTTGGCACTGCAGCCTTATTTGTCAACATTTGTGTTTCAGAGTCAAAAGGTTAAGAGAAGGTTATAATATCATTTTAAAAATTGGCCCTTTTGACTGTACTGGATAACTCAACAATTGCTCTAACATCAAATCCTGATTAGAACATTTTTTGGCAATGTATTTCAGACACCCGCCTTTAAAAAATCTGTATAATTGTTAAGATTATTATAAATAATTATTAAAATACATATCCTAACCCTGAACTATAGAAATTATTTTATTGAAAACCATAACCTAACCCTGACCATAAAGTGTAGCGTTAGAGTATGGTTTTCAATAATACTTGAATCTCACACAAAGCAAGTATTATTGAAAACCATACCCTAATTCTGACCCAAATTATGAAAATTATTTCATTGAAAACCATAAACTAACCCTAACCCTAAGGGTTAGGTTCAGTGTTTGATTAAGGTACGCTTTTCAATAATATTCGTTTTGCATGAGACTCATTTTTTACGGGCTTATAAGTGCGAAGCAGAGCCAAAAAACCAATGGCTTTGTATTTTCTCTTATTTAACATATTCGTATTTTAAGTTCTTATATCATCAAATAGTTTCAATAATCCTTTAATTTTTAATTTCAGTTATCATTCTTTAATTAATTCATATTGAGTTAAAAAAAATCAACGAAAAAAATTTTGTATATGCAAATATAACTTGTATATATGCAAATATAGCTTGGGCAAGTACATCCAAGTTGAAATTTCTATATCATTAAATAAACACTCTTTTATAATAATTCACTGTGAAGATAAATTTACAAATGCTAAACATTTAAAGAAATGAATGGCTAAATATTTATCAAATCAGCATATACCAAAATATAATGTTAATGCTAATATCCAAACTTGATTCTATATCATTTTTATAAGTAACTTTTTTTATAAATAATGTAAATAAATAAATATTGTACAAGAGGAACAGGAAACTCTATTTAAAATCATTCAAAAAAAGAAAAAAGTTCTAATTTTTCATTATATATATATATATATATATATATATATATATATATATATATATATATATATATATATATATATGTATGTATATATATTATATATATATATATATATCTATGTATATATATGTATTTATATATATGTATATATATATATATATATATATATATATATATATATATATATATATATATATATATATATATATTATTCCATTTATTTAACCATAAAGTTGAAAAAATTACAGAGTTATTTATAATTTTACAAAATTTGGTTTGGTGTCACTCATATAGTTAAAAACTAATCAATGTAGTGACACCTTAGTAAAATGAACAAATAAAGTAAAAAACAAACAAACAACAAAAAGTAATAATATAGTTAGTGACCAAATAATAATAATAAAAAGAAGAGCAATAACTGTTAAAAAAGCTAGACTATTAACACAAAAAAAGGAAAAAGTGAGTGAGGTGACATAAAGGATAATGAATAAATGATATAACATGATGTTTAACAATCAGAAAAATGATAGAAAATAAAAAATAAAACAAATGGATATTTAAATATTGAGACTAAAAATATGAAAGCACTTGACTAATAGCAATAAATGTAAAACACAACAATAATAAAAATAATTAACAACAACAGCACAAAAACAAATGCACAGCAATACAAGCAATACATATGAACAGGTAAAAATATATGATGCACAAAATTACATGACGGATAAACAAAACAGACAACACAAAATACACAGACAGAAATACACGACAATATAAAAAATACATGGCATTATAAACAATACACAAAAATACTAGACAATATAGCAATGCAAACAACATAAATTAATAAAACTTAAAAGTTGTTCTTTTTGTTTCCTTTTAATTACATATTTAAGTTTTTTATTTTTGAATAAATTATGAACATTTTTTCTTTTAACTTTGCTTTTAGTTGTTCTGATTATTTCATTTTTTTCCTTCAATTTATATTCTTTAATATTTTCATTGTTTTCATTTTATTATTTTCTTTTTAAATCTTCTTTCTAAACAATTTTTATTTGTTTTTCTTTTTCTCTTTTATCTATTTTTCAGCTTTTCACCATTAAAAAAATACTTCCTCCATTTGCAATGTCATTACCAATAACCAATCAAATGAGACAATCAGCTAAGTGTTATTCATATGTATTATACTTTAATTCTAAGGCACTAGATGACAAGACAGTATTAGACTTCTACAAGTTTCCAATAACTACATACAAATAGTCTTTTGTACTTTTTATCTTAACATTTAAGGCTGACGATTTTTTTCATGTTGTTTTTTTTTAAATGTTTTTGTGGTAGAATCTATTTTTTTCAAATATTTTTTTAATCCCTATTTTTTTTTTTTTTTTAAATAAGAACAAATGCATTTAATGGAATAAATGAGAATTAACTAATTAAAGATTTTTGTTTTATGAATAAAATAACACAGCAGTACATGAATTAAAAATATTGAGTTATATTTATTGTATTAAGTTTCAATTATTGTATTAAGCATTAATCGTTTTTTTTTTTTTATTATTTTAAGATTTAAAAAAGTTAAAAAAAAAAAAAAATGAAATTTCTACTTGATATAGAATTCAAAATTAAACCTAATTTGAAAAAAACAAAATTTAAGAAGGTAAAAAAAAGCAACAAGTGAGCCACTTCTAGCACATCTCTCTTTTTTTAATGGCATCAGAGATTTAGAAATATTGGTATGCCTTTATTTCTTTGATGGATATACCAATCATTATCCCATTTTAAAACTGCTTTAATATCCTTTTAAAATGAAATGCTATATTTTGGATTTTATATGTTTACTAATATTATATTGCCTGATAATGTATAATGCGTTAAATATGTAATTTAATTAGTAAAACACAGAAGTTATACATCAGGAAGAGATCATTAACAACATCACTCAAACATACACAAAGATCATTAACAACATCACTCAAACATACACAAAAATCAGATGCATCATTATTATCAGGCGTACATCAAGATGAGATGTATCAGAGGAACATAAAGAAGAGGTCATAATTGCTATCATTATCAAATGGACATTAAAAAGAGTTAAAGTATTAAAAATATTTAATGTTACATATTATTTTCACACATTTGAAAAGTTCCAGTTTTTATACTTTTTTTTGAACTTGGTATGATTGACAAAAATTTTTATTTAATTTTTTGTAAATTTTTATTAAATGTAAAAAAATATTATTTTTGGCAATTTTCAAGGATCAGGTTTTTCTAACAAAAACAATTTTTTTGTTTATCATAGGGGCATAGAAAACAAACCTTTGGTAGTTAAATCATTGTTCAATATTTATGTGATCTTGAAGTAAACAAGGATAGTATTTCTTGGATCTATTATTTTTTGAGACTTTTTTGTAAGATTTTTTTTCTAATATGGAATAAAGTCATGATGAAAAACATTGGCTAATCTTGAGTAATTATTAAAAAGTGCTCAAGTTCCGAACTGACCAAAGAAATGCTGAATGATTATCTAAGCTCTTGATGATCTTCTGAATGTCTTGACTTTTTTTTTTTTTTTTTTTTTGTTATTCACCTCCTCAAGGCCGAGAAGGCCACTACAGATGAGGAGGCTACTTAATAGTGGCTATAACCCTCTCTCAACTCTATAACTCCGAAACACGAACCTTGAGGAACAAGGTCCTTGCTGAATTAGCCTAGTAGTTTCTGGTACCTCCTTTAGCATCAATATTCTGTTTTATAGGGCTGATGGTCTAAGATTTTAAAACTGATAGGAAATTAAAGGAATAGTCAACAAAGCTGGTCAACCAAAAATATTTTTTTCCTAACATCTTTGCCTATAAAACTTTTTACAAAGTAAAACCAGGATGCAGGCCATAAACTTAGCATGTTACACGCTGCAACTTGTTTTAGATGTTTGGGATCCCTTTAAATTAAATGTTAGTTAAAAAAGTTTGATACAAATTAATGTTTAAAAATAATGCATGAAAGTTAGATATTTTCATTAGTGTATTCAGAGTTTATTTTTTTTAGAAAGTTTGTATTAAAAAAGGTAATTGATGTCAAAAATTATTGTCATATCCCATATTTAAATAAATATATTAAAAGCAGTTTGATATAATTAAAAGGTTTTAATAATATAAAATTCTAGATATTTCAAAGTATTTTACATTTTTTTAATCATAAGTGTCCTGGAATAAATGTTGTTCTTTTTTTATTTTAGCTCGTTCTGGTCTCATGTCGAAGAAGGTCCTCCTGATGTAATTCTTGGAATAACTGAGGCATTTAAAAGAGATTCAAATCCCAACAGAATAAATTTAGGTGTTGGTGCATACAGAGATGAACAAGGAAAGCCCTATGTCCTACCATGTGTTCGCAAGGTACATAATAACTACATAATAACTCGTAATTTTAAAGAAAATGGCTTTACTAAGTAGGAAATAAATTTTGTATAGATATTTTCTTACTGCCATTTTGACAAAAGACTAATAAATTTTTTGAAAAAACTTATCTTTGTTTATCTTTCTTTACTGTAGTATACATAGTATATATAGTAATATAATTGTGGTGGTAGTGTAGTGGTAGAGCGCTCGTTTCATAAGTGAGAAGTTCTGAGTTCAATCCCCACCACGTCCCTAGAAGTACTGTGCTCAAATTGTTTCTCTGCGCAGCAGCCATGTTTGTCAATGTTTGTGTTTTGGAGTTATAGAGTTGAGAGAGGGTTGTAACTACCATTAAAAGTGACCTCCTCGACTGTAGTGACCTTCTTGGTTTTGGGAGGTAAATTAACATTAAAAAAAAATAAAATACTGTAAATATTATATATGGTTTTACTTATGTAAATTATGTAAATAAAGAATTTTAAGATAAGTTTTACCTAAGTTTTTAAATATACAATTCATATTTATAAATTAAATTTTTATTTCATTTTTTAAAATTTGTTCTTTTAATATACTCAAAGTTACTTACTTTATATCTTTATAAATAGTGTTAATATGCAAGAATGCGGAGTCCACAAAAGGCACTTATATATGAAATATAAATGAAAATAAATTTACATTTGCTCTGCCTTTTACAGCCAATTGCTTTTTTGTTGGCAAAATTCAGTTACTTAACAGAAACTGTTGTTTTTTTTAAAAATAGGCTGAAGCTCAAATTTTTGAAGAATTGCGCGATAAAGAATATGCAGGTATCACTGGTGTTCCTGATTTTTTAAAAGGAACAGCAAAACTGGCATTATCTGATAAGGGTGGCGTGATAAGCAATGGATTGGTATATGGTTTTAATTTTTTCAATGTTATTTAAAATTATTATGTTTTTTTTTGTTTTGTTTTTTCTTATTAGTTTGTTATTTAAAAAAAATTTTTATAACTGGCCAGCATTTCATAACTTTGTAGCATTGTTGTAAAGTTTATTTTCTAGAACACAACTGTTCAAGCTCTTTCTGGTACAGGATCTTTGAGAATTGGAGCTGCATTTTTGGTATGTTCATGAATTATGTACTTAGATTAATAAAGATCAGCACATGCTTAGTATCATGGAAATAAAAACATCTTATATACAATTTAATTTCAATGCCAGGTGTTAGTTACTTTAATTTTAAGGATAAATATAGAAATAGAAAATTTAATTCAATATTTTTTGATTTTTAAAAACCAGAAAAAAATAATAATAAATAATTTTGTTGTCACCATTGACATCACAAGATATATTGCCAAGAGTATTTTTAGCAGGTTTTTTCACACCTGGAATATATCCTTTTTTACAAAATGCATTCTGTAACAAGACTTTCTATGTAAAAAGCATCAAAGTATGCCAAATGAACAAATTATCCTCTCACAGAAGCAGTTATCTACCTGATGATAAAGTTATACATCAAGTTCCTAGTACATCTGGTGGCATAATTATTAATAAACCAAGTGATTCGATTAATTCCTACAATTTAACCATGCTCTAATACCTGAATCTGTAAGGTCGTTTCCAAAAGCTCTTCAGAAAAAGAAAAAATTAAAAAAGTTCATCTTTTATGCGAGACAAAACTTGAAAAGTCTAAAAAAATATTTAAAAAAAGAAACAAGCTAATCAGTGATCAATTAAAACAGAAAAAAAGCTGAAACTGAAATAAACCAAAATTTTGGGTACTTGAATTTTGTGCCAAAACCAATATTTCTGCAAGTATTATACCAAAATCGATACCGAATATCGACTAGTCAAATTTTATTTAAAAAAGCAATTTTACATTTGTTGTTTTTTTATACTCGTATTATGTTAGAATTAATTTTACGTGTATCCCAAATTGAGATTTAATACATAAGTTGGCGATATAAGTTAATTGCAAAATTTAACAACTATCAGATTTTCTCTGCAAAACAAGATTTTTTTGAGGTCTTTTGTGAAAATTCTCGTAATATTTTGTGAAAATTCTAAAAAATAACTGTTTTTCTAGATAAGATAAAAATTGGTTTTCTGTATGTTTTTCAATCAAAATTTTGGTTTTTACCGAATTTATAAAAAGTACTGAAACCAAAATTTTGGTATCTGTTCAAATTGAAATTTTGGCCAAAACCAATACCGAAACAAAATTTTGGTCAATTGCTAAAGCTAATAAATACTTTATTGTCAAGTTGAGTTAACTGTTTTTTTCTTTTTGTATTTGCTTACAACTATTTTTATATTTTGAACAAAGTCTTAATTGAATCTTTAGACTAACAACATTAGATTGCATGCAAAAAAAGTTATTCATTTGTTACAAATGAAAAATTAAACTTAATGAAATTTAAAAAATATTGTGTTGCTTTATTTAAAAATAGTGTTTTTTTTTCTCAATGATGATTCAAATCTATCTCAGATGTGATTAAACCTCTGGTTGTGGAAGCTTTGAACATTTTTGTGTTAATGTGTTAAAGAAGTAATTGTACTAAGTTTATTTTAAAACTTATACTAACACTACAATAAAATAAAATAAAAAGTGGTTAAAATGCCCTTTTTCTCTGATGTATTACCTTTATTTATCTTTATTTCTTTATGTTTTTCCATTACTCATTTCCTTTACTGGTCTTTTTTCAAGATTATCTTCTTCAAGTTTTTTTTATTTTGGTTTTTATAGTTTTAGTTATTATTATTTTTTAAATTTATATTTTGTCTATATTATATAAAAACTAAAAAAAAAAATTAAGTAAATTTAATAGGAGCGATTAATTATTTAGCAAAGATTTTATCCTGGCTCAAAAGTGGTATATATATCTACTCCATCATGGGGAAATCATTATCCAATCTTTAAGTAAGATTTTAATGTTGATACTTTTTTATTTCTCAAATATTTTTATGTAATTCTTTCTGTCATTTTTTTTATTACACTTTTTAAATTTATAGAATTAAATTATTATCTATTTCATTTATGTGATGCATTTTAAAAAGTAAAAAGTTTTATGAGAATCTTTTTATAAAATTTTATTTTTAAATAGAAATTTATCGCTTGTTGGTTGACACCACATTATTTATATTAATAACAACATGTTGTTATTTTTGTTGTTGACTCATTTTCAAAATAGTGATATTTTTTTTTTCTTCTGGTAAAACCTTATTTAAGAATACATGAGTTAAACTGATAATTTTTGGCAATCTGAATGATTAAAAGTATAACTGCATGAGTGTGAATAAGAAGTTATAAAACTTTTAAAACAATAGTGGCTTTAAGTGATCTTTAAAAGAAGCTCCAAGTAACTGCTTCCTTATAAAGATATAAATTGTTATAAAGATAAAATAATAGTTATAAAGATGTAAATAAGATATAATAGTTTATACATAGTACTGATAGTGCTGCTTGGACTATTAAATAGTGTACTAAATACTAGTTGATAGTTATCTTCCTTTAATTCGTAAAGACTCCAATAGTCACATGCTTGGCCTGGGCATTTATATTCATAAGAATTCACCCATTTGTCAGGAAACTAGTTTTGAATCCACAGACTATTATTTTATGTACTTTGGTTTAGCACCACTTCATTCTATTGTCTTTCTCTTTGTTCTATATTGCTTTCCTTATCTCAAGAATGCACTCTTTTCGATGTTATTTCTGATCAAGTTGACCATGCTCTCTATTTATCCTTCAGTCTATGGTTGTTGTTAGTGACTTTAATGCTCATTACACTGAATGACTTGGCTCTAGTATCAGTGACTCTGCAAACATTAAGTCCTATAACTTTTGGCTTTCTCAATCTCTAACACAAATAGTCAACTTTCCAACTCTTTCAGCTTTCCAAGCTTTTCAGACAATCCGAATCATTTACCTTCTCTACTCGACTTGTTTCTTGTTTCTGATCCTAGTCAGTGCTCAGTTTCTCCACATTCACCATTAGGTGCTTGTGATCACGGTTTGATCTCTCTAAAACTATTATCTCATTCTTCTTCATCATCAGAATCCTCCTATCATCTTACCTCTTACAGCTACAGTAAAGCTGACTGGGACTCTTTCCATGATTTTCTTCTTGATGGCCCTTGGGTAGAAATCTTTTCGTCTTCCTGCTGACAAATGTACTTCTTACATAACTTCTTGGATTCAGGCTGGCATGGAATCTTTTATTTCATCTCAAAGATTCTAAGTCAAGCCTCACTTTTCTCCATGGTTTTCCTCACATCAGGCTGCTGCAATTTCCAATCAAAGCCATTACTTGCATATCTATCTACAAAACAATTCTCCAGAAAACAAACGTCTGTTTACTATCACTAGAAACCATTGTAAAAAGGTTTAGTCTAATGCCAAAGCCCACTATTCTCAGGTCACGGAATCTCGCATTTCATCCGAAAAATTAGGCTATCGTGACTTCTGGAGAATTTATTAACAGCATCTATAACAAGAGCAAATCTGTTATTCCACCTCTCTTGTATGGTTCAGATTTTGTCACCTCACCTAAAGACAAGGCTAAATTGTTTGCTAAGTACTCTTCATCAATATCATCTCTTGATTCCACTAGATGCGTTCTACCTGATATAGTCAACAAACAGGTTAATCCGTTGGTTGACATTTGGATCACTCCAGCTTCTGTATCTAGAGTGATTTCCTGCTTAGACTCTTCTACAGCTTGTGACCTGGACAACATACCTGTTATAGTCTCGCAGAAGTGTTCTCCAGGGGCCGTATTCTCATCTCTCTGTTAAGCTTAACAGAGCTTTTGTCTGAAATTTCATTACTATATTTCTAAGTAAATTTCTAAAAAAATGACCAAAATTTATATAAATTCGTTAAAATAAAACTTATACCAAAATAAAAAATTTATATTTAAAAAATTATAATTTTAAATAAATTTTTTATTAATGTAATTTAAAAGAAATTTTTGACTAACGCTCCGTTAAGCTTAACAGAGAGATGAGATTACGGCCCCAGAGCTGTTATCTATACTTTCAAAACTATTTAACAAGTACTTATCAGAGTCTTGTTATCCATTCTGCTGGAATACAGCATCTGTTATCCCTATTTTCAAAAGCTCTGAAGAGCAATCTGACTCATCTAACTACCATGCCATTAGTCTTCTTCCTATCATAAAAGCAAGGTTTTTGACTCTTAAATTAACAAACACTTAATCTCTCATTTTGAATTTAATAACTTGCTTTCTGATCATTAATATGGATTTTGATCTTCTTGTTCTACAACATGCTGATTTGTTACTGGTAATAACTGATATGTTTTATCATGCATTAGATTGATGTGGAGACATAATGGCTATGGCTCTTGATATTTCTAAAGCTTTTGATAAAGTTTTTCACTGGCTGGTCAACTTTAACTCAGATAAAACTCAATTTTTTACAGCTAATCGTTATTGCAATAGTCTAGATCTTCCTATATTTATGAACGGTAATGTACTTGGTTAGTGATCTACCCTTCATCTTCTAGGATTTACTCTTACTTCCGATCTTTCTTTAAAACCATATATCAAATCTATTGCAAAATTAGCATCTGCTAAGGTTGCATCTCTGTATCAAACTTGTCACTTTCTCACTCCCAATTCTATTCTTTATCTCTATAAATCTCAAATCTGTCTTAGTATGGAGTACTGTTGCCATACCTGGGGCGGTTCTTCCAATGATGCACTTTCTCTTTTAGATAAGGTGCAAAAACACATTGTAAACATAGTTGAACCTGCTCTTGCAGCCAACCTCCAACCATTATTACATCGTCATAATGTTGCTTCTCTTTCTTTTTTTCTATAAATACTATAATGGGTACTGTTCTGAAGAGCTAGCGTCTCTTGTGTCATCTACTAAAATTCATTTTCGAAAAGAATATGTATGTTTAATAAAACTATAATTTGAAATACAAATAATAAATTATAATTTAATTATAATGACTAATTTTGTCATCATTAGTATGTAGAGATAAGTTTTACATATTAGTAATGAGTGACCACTGTGATTTTATAGCTCGGATTATAGGACTGTAGAATTCTAAGCTGTGATCCATTAAATCAACTCACCCATTCTCTTGTTGTAAAGTTTAGGTCTGGTTATAATTTTTAACTTGACTTGATTTAACTCTAAAAACTTTTACAATAGCTTTTCTTAAAAAAATAGGGTCTATTAAACCAAGTTTCGTTTTTCTTTCTTGGATCATGGAAAAGTTTTTCTTTATCTGAAGCATTTGTGGCAAATGAAATTTCCATTTCTGCTGCTGGTTTAAATAATTCTGCTGCTGGTTCATCACAAAGTTCCATCAAATTAACACAAACTCTCATACTGGCACACGCACACACATACATGCTTAAAGATGGGCGTAAATGTTATTTTGTTATGAAGACTCAATTTGAGTGTGTAATTAGGAAAACATGTAAATAAAAGTTAACTTAAATATTATCTTTATGCAGTGTTTCCATGTGTGGGAACATTAGGAAGTAAAAAGATTTTTTAAATCTTTTACTACGCAATTAATCTTTTTTAAAAATTTTTATCAAGAACTAGAAAAGTGATTAGAGTTTTGGAGCAATGTTAGCCAGAAAATTTAGGTCCTAAATGTGGATGCAATAATGACTGTTCAACTTTTTTTAGTGATGATACAAAAGTTTTTCTTAAACTTTATTGAGGATTTTTGGAAAAGTTTATATATCATCAAAATTCTTCTTTTCGTTTAATAATTGGTGACCATATTAACTAAACCCCCCCCTATATTGGGAGATTTCAAATTTAGATTTTTTCTGCTTTTAAAACATTAAAGTATTTTTTCACTAATAAAGAATTATTCAGATGAATTGTAGTCTAATTTATAAAGTACAATTTTAAATGTCATTCCACATTTGAAGAAGTTTGCATTATCTCTGGAAGTTGTCTATATTGAGGGTAAATTTTGAAATAATTGATATGATATAATATTATATTTTGTCAATTTTAAAATTAAACTATTTTGAAGAATTTATGAGTTGTATGGTTTAAGCTGGTCATCTTTTACAGGTCATCTTTTAGGCTGCTGGAAATTATTATCACCTTTTGTATCCCAATACTGTTTAAAATCAGTATGAACAATATTCAGAGGCTTTTTCAGACCAAAACCTCAATCTTTTAATTTAATAAGAAATTGACATTAGTAGAAAAATTCATGTGCATGCTTGCCTTGAGCATTCACTTTAGGGGAGCATTTTTTTAATCTTATACTTTGTTTAAAAGTATCCCTAAAAGTATTCTTCCTCCCTAAAAGTAAACTTCTTTCTACTTTTATATAATTTATTATATCCTTTTTTGTAATTTGTAACTTGAACAGATTTAAAACATTTCAGGGAATTATTTATAGAACTGATGTTTTATGTTTTTCATTAACTTTACAACTGCTGCAAAATATTTTTACAACTGCTGCAAAATATTATGTGACTCTAACATATCATTTTAAATATTTGCTCATTTTAATAAATGTATAATATCTTTTTAAAGTTAAGGTTATTTTGCTTTTTTTTTTAATAAGTTAGATAATTGTTCTTTCTTTTTTTTATAAACTAGAGACTCCGGAATGGATTTTAAAAGTTATAGATATTATGACAAAAAGACATGTGGATTTGATGCTGCAGGTTGTTTTGAAGACTTATCAGTATGTATAAATGAATTATGTTTTATATTTTAAAATTTTTTATCTGCTCGAATTTCAGCTAGAAGTTATGCCTAAATATAATTAAATTGAGTTTTTTTTCATGTATAGTTTTTGTGTGAAATAATTTAATAGTTCAAACAATCATTTTCTGTAATATTTACTCTACTTTAAACTGATTTCCAAAATCAGAAATTAAGAAAATACATAAAAAATTTTATATTGAGTATTGTTCCAGATCAGGCAGAAATTTACATGAATGCTTTAAATCCTATATTCCTGCTTCTGATGCTTAAGTTATTTCTATTTATTATTAAGGGTGTTTTATTTTATATGGAAAATTTTTTATTTTTTTTATTTTAAATCGCATAACTTTTTATTTGGTGAGTTTGATAAAAAAACTGTATTGGTGAATTTTTTGCAAACTGATCATAGGAAGTAGTCACAAACTCTATTTCAGTACCTGTGACCAAAATTTGTCTAAAAACCTAATCTTGAATTTCTATGTTTATTTCATACAAAATCCTGCTATAAATTGTTTAACATTACATCTAAAAACAAATAATATAAAGTATTGTAATGTTACAACATAGATAGTTCACAGAGAAGGGAAAGTGCAGACGAATTTAGATTAGCCTCCTCCCCATTATATACCAAAATTTTTTCTAAATTCATATTTTGATTACATTATTGAAAAGTATTTGCAATAATTTGTTGCAAACTTTTCTAATTAAGCTATAACTCAGAAATTAACTTTTAATAATTTTAATAATATTGATGGCATGATTGGTCATAGGGGGTGGGGTGGGTTTTGTATCAATAATTTTTTTTTTTTAATTTTATTATTTTATTGACTTTAAGCACTTTATATTTATTAAGTTTAAATTTATTATATTAAAAAAGTATAAAAATATAACTTAAGAAGATGGCTGCTTCAGATTTATCATATGCTTGTAAAGCAACACACTCAACTACAACTGTTTGGTTTGTTTGACATATTCTCTCAACAATAGATGGGCCAAGTTAGTTTCCAACAACTGGTGTTGCTCTATGCTGAGTTTTTTTATGAAATAATTATCAAAAAGCCAACAATTTCTATATCCTGCAACCTAGTTGCAGGTGAAGTTATGATTTTCTGGTTCAAGTATAATATTCTTAGTATAGCAAAACCTCGTGTAGTAGCTTAATAAAAGAGTATGCCAGCTTAAACATGCCAGCAGCATGTTAAAGTGTTTAGTCACAAAAGTAGAAAGTCTGCTGCTCAACATAATTATGAAGAAAAATTCACCACCAAGATGAAAACACTTTTTGACATTGCATCAAGATAGGTAAAAATAAAGAGTTCTTAGTAGACCAGCGAATCCCCCAAAAGATGTCTGTGACATCGGAAGACTTAATATATAAGTAAGCAGTTGTTAAATATAGAAAACGAAGGCGCCAGGAATGACATAAAGAAAGTAAAGTTTTATCTACAGAACCAATAACAGATTACAATTCAGATTGCTCTTTGGATGAAAATTTTGACTGTGGCATGTCAGTTCAAACACAAAAAGCCTTCATTTGTCCAAAACCATAAAAAATGTTCTACTTTAGGCTCTAGTCAACTATCAACTACGGTATCCAAACATTGTATTCTTGACAATCAACTTTTTAATGCAGCATTAGACTGAACAAAAACAACACCAAGACAAGCGATGGTGATTGTCTCACCAGCCCTAGCTGCAGTTGGTGTTGATGTAAATAAATTAACATTTTCTTGTACCTCTTTATTGGAAGCTCGAACTCCTAGCTTTATTGGAAGCTCAAACTACATCCTGTGAATCTCTTGCAATAACAGTAAGAAAAGATTTTCAACCTTTGGTTCCACTAGTTGCTCATTTTGATGGTAAAATACTGCCATATTTTGATGGAACCAGGCATAAATATTTGCCAATTGTTGTATATGGCCTAGATATTGAAAAATTATTAGGTATCCCTAAGATACCTGGTGTTACTGGTGCTTTGATTGGACAGAAGTTAGTTGAGTTCATTTATGAGTAGCTTGGTGTTGGCAAATCATTTCTTATAATTATAATTCTCTTCACCCTAATAAGAATAACTGATGCATGTAACATTGACAATAGTTCATTTTAATACATTTCAGAAATAGGTCATTATAGGTAAAAACAAGGCTTACAAAGCAGGACCAAGAACCAATTTCTAACATCAGTTTGCAAAAAAATTTAATTGTATACTTTTCTTATTAAACCTTACCAAATAAGAGGGTGTGCAATATCTAATTTGAAAAAAAAATTTTAGGCCACCCTATTAAACTGTGCCCCAGTGGTTAAAATCAGAACTCTAACCCTGGGCCACGGCTGCAACAATTCTGATTTTTCTTACAAATAAACAATAGTAAGGTGATATATGAAAGATAGTTCTATCATATATCACCTTACTAGTACTTACTTGTCAGCGAAATCAGAATGTCATTTTGATCAATTTTTAATTACGCATAAAATTACAGTAATAACAATTTAAAAAAAAAACACTAATTAAAAAAACAAACTTGTTTTTACCTTCTTTTTTTACTAGTTTTCAATGACATTTTGGTAATCAAAAAAGATTTGCTATGTTAATATAGCTTTTGATATGCAGATTTTTATCTCTAAATTTCTTTTTAAAGTGTATACACATGTAGTAATATATAATGACTCTTCTACAAAAAAATTTATGATGGCTTTTGTTAGTAACCTAAATTTAAAGATTTTATTTGTATGTTTGCCTCCATATTTGCCTCCAGATGTTTGTGGTGTTTTGTAGTTTCTTTTTTTTTTTTAGAATATACCTAACAAATCCATAGTATTGCTTCATGCATGTGCTCATAATCCGACTGGCGTTGATCCAACTGTAAGTTTTTTAAAGTTGAATTTTTTTATTCCTAATCTACTTAACAAAACATCTATTATAATATATATATATATATATATATATATATATATATATATATATATATATATATATATATATATATATATATATATATATATATATATATATATATATATATATATATATATATATCAAGTCTACTGGAAAGTTCTTTCAGTTTTCACAACAGAATAAAATACAAATTTTTGATATCATTTGTAAATTTTATTGAATAATGTAATCGCCATTATTTTCAATGATTTCTTGCCAGCAAGATGGTAGTTTGTATAATATACTATTCAATAAAACTTATAGGTAATATAAAAAAATTTATTTTATTTCGTTTTGAAAACGAACATAACTTTCCTGTAAACCTTATATATATATATTATATTATATATATATTATATTATATATATGTTATATTATATATATATTATATTATATATATATTATATTATATATATATTATATATATATTATATAATATAATATTATATATATATATATATATATATATATATATATATATATATATATATATATATATATATATATATATATATATATATATATATATATATATATATATATATAAAATAAAAACAGTTTCAATTTGAATCTGAAAACGGACATAACTTTCCTGTAAACCTTATATATATATTATATTATATATATATAATATATTATATATATATTATATTATATATATGTTATATTATATATATATATTATATTATATATATATTATATTATATTATATAATTTATATTATATATATATATATATATATATATATATATATATATATATATATATATATATATATATATATATATATATGTATATATATATATGAAATAAAAACAGTTTCAATTTGAATTAATACACTTCTGCCAACATTAAACATTTGCTCTTGATTTTTATGAAAAGTATATGGCTCTTTATTTTTATGTCCTCTCAGGAAATTAATTGTTTTGTAGGTCGGAGCCAGGTTTTGGAGATTACAGTGAATGAGCCAGGGCATTATAATTAATTTGGTTGATATTGACTGGATTAGTTTAGTAATATGTGGTTGAGTATTTTGTGAAGCCGGACTGGACCTATTCTTTTGTTAAGTGCAAGCTGAAAAATAACAGTTTTTCATGAAATTCTTGACAGTAATTGTATCTCTAGTAGTTGTATGACCATTTCGAATAAATTTATGATGAATAATAGCAGTAGTGTTAGACCACTAAATAGTGATCATAATCTTTTTTTGGGTATAAACCTGGTTTTGACATATGTTTGGGTTTCTTATTTTTGTTACTCAATACAAATTTGATTCAATTTTGCTAAAAGTAGTAAAATAAAAGAATAAAATGAATAAAATTTCAAGTCAACTAAACAATCGCTTTTAAATTTGCTTTTTAATGCCAAAAACAATTGATTTGTTGAGATGATAATTCTTTATAAATTGTTTAAGAATTTGATGAGAACTTATTAAGATTACATTTATTTGATTCAATCCTGTCCATGATTTGTCCCGGTTTCCATGGTTTCCATAAAACCATTTTGTTATTTAAACTATTATTCCATTTTTCTTTATTAAAAGTTTTCTATTAATGTTAAAATTTTTTCAAACTTGATGTGTTTTACAAATCAGGAACAAGTATTTTTATTTTGGTACTACTGCTAAAGATTATCATTCATTGTATATGAGCTCCTCCTACTCATATACAAAAATTAATTGGGGGTTTTGCATCAGAGTTTTTCTTCTCTTAAGTAAGATGTCTTTATCACAGCTAAGAAGCTTCACCTAATTCAATATAAGATCAGTTTAACTTTATGACAAATTTTTTATTTTTTAGCGCTTTTGCTACTGTTGTTTTATCAAAATATTTCCTACTCATGACCACCAATAATTTCATTAAAAAAAATGGATTATGTAGAAAGATTTTTTTTACAAAAAAAAAAGTTAATATAATATTTATTAGTCTCTTTATATTAAATTATATACTTAGACATGGATTTTTTAAAGTATTATTAACACTATTTTAATTTTCATTACCAAGAAGTTTTTAAAACAGTCTTAAATTGGTGAGTTTTCATCAAGGTTTGAATTAGCTATAGGTCTTTTAGAAGAAAAAAATAAGTCGTATGTTTAGAATTAGTATTGTAGTTTTCTTCAAGATAAACAAATGAACCAACCACAATATGAACCAATAAACCAACCATGAACCACATTTATCAGCTAAACTTGCTTTAGATTTTCTTTTATTTGTAGGAGTGACTAAGCTTTTTTGAAAAAAGCTTTGTCACCTTTCATAATCAAAGTGGAAGATGCAGTTTCCTTGCAAACAGTAGACTCTAGATCTTCATTAGAAGAACTCCTTTCAAACTCTTTCTAATTCACTGTAATTTACTTTAACCATCCTAGTATTATTTTAGGATATTCATTTGCACTATACATTTCTTTTGAGAATGTATTTTCAAAATGTTTGATATCTTGAATAAGTTATAAAATCTAGATTTTCTTTTAATAATTGTGCATAGAATTGATTTTTTTTTTGGTGAAGAAACCAAGTGAATTGCGTCAAAAAACTAAATTTTTACACAAAATACAATACAGATACATCGACATTTAAAAACTGCCTCCAACAGTTTCTAGTCAAAATTATAAAACAGTTACAGATAAAATAGCATAAAAAAGAAGCAATGTTTAAGCTATATTTAATTGACATATGCAATAAAGATTTTTAAGCAAAATATTTTGTAGTTATGAATAGTAGTATTATTTTAAGTGCATGCATATGTATGTATTGCGTGTATACACATAAATATGTATATAAACCTTTATGCATATATGAATATACTATTTTAATTTGGACATAAATTTTATTTCAGCCAGAACAATGGAAAGAGTTATCCCATATAATAAAGGTAATTTTTAAAAACTTTTGTAATAATTTTTTCGCATTTGGATCAGTAATTCATATTGTACATAAATACATGCATTTGTATTTAAATGTTTCTTTATAAACATTTTTGCAGGGCTATAACAGCGATGTTATAACAGCGATGTTTTCTGGACAGCAAACTGTAGAAGAGTCTATGGTGCTAAAAACTTTAGTCACAGAATTAGAAGTGATAAAAATGTCAAACAAAAGTTTAACCTGTTTGAAGAGTGTATTTAATAATATCAAGAGATGATTTTTTTTTCTTTATATGTGAGTTGAATCTCATTATTTACAATAATGAATATCAACAATAAGAATTCAACTCTTATTATTTACAATAATGAGAGTTGAAGTTTACATATTTGTATGTTTTTTTCAAGGCTTTTCTTTTTACTGGTACTAGTTTCATATACCTAAAAATTGTCTTTACCCTCATTTAACTATTAATTGATAGTTCTCTCTGGTATTCCTATATACATGTAAAACAAAAAATTTTCTTTGCATACTTGTGATGCAGTTCCATGTTGCTGTCTAATTTTCTATACAAAATTTTTAGGTTGTTGCTTTGTTTCTGATTTGTTTTTTTGGTTCAGATGTTCTAAGGACTTTTGACTTTTCTTCTCATCATTAGGACAACCGTTTCTCAGAAAGATGTATAAATGAAACGTTTTCCTGGTTCATTTTTACATTTTTGGAGAATATAAACACAAATTTTTTTTACCCCCTCCTCTTTTTTTTTTATTTTTGCATCATTAAACACTGTAAGTCTACAGGTAATAAAGGATCAAATATGTATTTGCATTTGTATTTGGTAAAAGCAGGCTAATTTGGCATATTTGTATTCTTATTGTATTTGATTTAAATATTTGTGTTTGTATTTGATTGAATTGTATTTGCAATTCCATAAACATAGAGGTTAACTAGTGTTTTTTTTTTGGAAGAACCAAGAGGTTTGTTGTTTTATTCATTTTAAAACTAGAATAAATTGAAAATTTCTTTTTAAAGGGATATTTGTTAGAAGACTTCTTCTTATTTTATTTATTAAACCATTTTATCAGTCTTGTCTTGAAAAAATCTTTATGTTTTTTCTTTAACCTAAAGTACATATATTTGTATTTGAATTTGTATTTGGAAATTAACTTAAAATGTATATGATCCCAACCCTGACTGATATGCTTCTCACCTTTCCAAATTTCAATTGTTTTTTTCAAAGGTTTTTGCTCTTATACTTATTTTTGCTTTTTACTTTTTCTGTTGTGAGCTGTTAACTAAAATATGAAAAATCCAGTTCTGAGGACTGGAACCCAACAGAAACTGATAATCATTATATCTTGCTTTATCAATTTTGTTTTTTTGTTGTTTCAATAATGATTTAATGCTTTAAGTCTAAATCTGTAATTACTGTATTAAGTTCATTAAGATTCTAGTTATGTTTCTGTTTAATTTATGATGACTGTATCAGACATTAGGTTGAAGATGAGCTCAATTCAACAGTATTTTCTTTTTGCTTTGGTTGCTTATGTACCGATATCCCAGTTGGAAGAAAGTTGTCATCTTGTGTTTTGTCATCATCATTGAAACCTAGAAAAGAAATTAAATATTTGTATTATTTAACAAGATTAACAGTGAGCCTATTAAACATTCTTCTATGTAAGAAATCATTGTGTCTTAATGTCTTAATATAAACTTTAAATAAAAACACCATTTTTTAAAAATAAAATATAAATATTCATTTATATTTATATAAATATAAATGAATAAATTCAGACAATTATTTAACAAATCAAATTGTTTACAAGTTATTTTAGTTTTTTTTTTTTTTTTTAATTCATATCTGCCCAATTTCAATTTTCAATCATGAAGCAAGATGACTTGGATGACATGACAGAGCAGACAGTTTTAGTTATTTAACTCGTGACTAGACCTAACTATTACAATTGCTGAAGTCAGTTTCTTTAAAGAAAATTCAGACAATAGTTTACTCATTCAAATCATGCAAAAAATCACTTAGAAAAAGTGTGCTAAGACTTTAACAACCAATGTTTTAAATATTAATAGAAAATATCTGTGATTATTATTGATAAATAATATTTTTAAGAACATTTACTTTTATCCAACTATCTACTGACTTCAGAATCACTTTTTAAATGTGGCTTGCTATGTGTGGTCGTTTTGAATAGTATAACATTAGCTGCTGCCTAAGTTTAAATACAGATTTAGGAAGAATTATAAAAATAACTCATTTTCTAATTATTTCACAATTTAGGCCTTTGTGTCATAATAAAGAGGATTGTATAAACTAAATATTTTAACTGCTATCTCTTAGTACTGTACAAATATTCTTCATACTTAGTATTAAAAGAAACATCATTGTTGACATCATACTTGAATAGTTATCTGCTGGGCTTAAGTATTTACTAATGACTTAAGTTTTGAAGTTGAGTTGTTTGAAAATTTCAGAGAGAGAAAAATAAAAATAATAGAAAGTTATTTAATTTCTAGAAAAAAAATCATTATCCCTTCTTCGATATGGCATATCAAGGTTTCGCAAGTGGTAATGTTGATCGAGATGCTTTTGCTGTTCGACTATTTCTTGAAGATGGTCATACACCTTGTGTTGCTCAGTCTTATGCCAAAAACATGGGTTTATATGGTAATTTAAATAAATCCTAAAATATTTTGTATGAAGTTTTTGCTTATTATAGCAAAATATTTTTCTATAATCAAAATTTTTTTAGGTGAGAGAGTTGGTGCGTTTAGTGTTGTATGTGAGTCACCTAAGGAAGCAAAAGCTGTTGAATCTCAGTTGAAAATCCTCATTCGTCCTATGTATTCTAATCCACCAATACATGGCGCTCGAATTGTTGGTAAAATATTAAACTCACCAGAGTTGTATAATGAATGGTTGATAGAAGTTAAAGGAATGGCTGATCGTATTATCTCTGTTAGAAAAATGTTGAGAGAAAATCTAACTAAAGAAGGTGAATTTTAATTTTCAATAATTTTTTTTTATCGTTTTAATTCTAAAAATACTTAAAATTTCATGAGTTTCTTTACTTTAAATTATTGTTATTAATGTCTCAAATAGGTACTATAATGTCTAAAATTATAATCATTAATAGAAACATCAAAAAATTTTATAGAGAGAGAAAGAGAAAAAATATTATAAAGTTATATTTGTGTTATTAACAGGCTCATCGCATGATTGGCAACATATAACTAATCAGATTGGAATGTTTTGTTTTACTGGCTTAAAACCTGAACAGGTAATTTTATTCCATTCTTTTTCAAAGATTGTTCAACAGTTTTTTTTACAGGCCGTACAAATTTGAAATCAATTTTTCCTCATTTTGGCTTCGATAAAAACCTTTTATTTTGATGTGCTGGTGATAAATTAGTGCTCAGATTTTGTCAAACTTTAATTCATCTAAAAAAAGCATACGAGAGGAATTGCAACAAACGTAAAATTGTTTTAAAATTAAAAAAAAACCCAATTAAAAAAGGGTAAATCCATGTTTTGAAAAATATATATATACTATTTTGCCTATATTTTTTGTTCAGCTAATATATTAGCTGTATTGTCAATATTTTAAGATATTTGACGTTTCTCACTTTGTTTTAACAGCTTTTTGACTTTGAGACACCCTAAAGAGGATACAAAATTGATCCACTGAGTTATAAAATGAACAATTAACTCATAAGGTAGCAAAAATTCTTGAATAGTTTTACTATAAATGCCTAGAGAAGAAAGAAAAAGTAAAAACCTAAGAACGCAAAGTTTTCCATCTTGCTTTATGCAAGTATTGAAAATGAAGTATGGTTATACCAGAAAGAAACTAAAGGGACGAAAAAGATTTATTTTAAAAAAAGGGTAGAAACGAGTTATTTTGATAAAGTTGATAAAAACACTTAAGATAATTAAGCAGCTAAGCTAATTAAAAAATTGCGTTCAAAAAATGTTTTTAAAAAGTGTCGTTGATTTCGTTGATTCAGACTCCGACAAATGAAATACAAAAAATTGCTTTAGAAATAAAGTTTGCAACAACAGTATAGTTAAGAAATAAAATTTGCAACAACAGCATAGTTAAGAAATAAAGTTTACAAAAACAGCATAGTTAAGAAATAAGGTTTGCAAAAACAGCATAGTTAAGAAAGGCACAGTCAGCAAAATCTTTAATTAATGATTTTCTAATTTCAAAGTTTATTTTATTATTGCGACAATAAATATCATAATTACAATATTAAAAAAAATTTAAGCTGAAGCTCACACTTTGATGGGGTCAATTTAAAGGAATAAGCTGTATTCTAAGACGGGTCGCGTACAGCTTATGCATTTTGATGACTTGGCATTACAATGAGATAACTTCTTTTTTTTTCTACCTGGATTATACACAAAATTATTATAAGTTCAATTGCTTATTCTATGAATAATGATTTGATTGTATTGTTTAAATAAAATAATAAGAAATTGAAGTGATATCTAAGCAGCATGATTTAGTGTCTAGATGCTAAAATATTTTGCATTGTAATATTTGTCAATAGAAATTTTTTTTTAATTAAGACTTAATTTAAAACGATTTATTGCTTAAATGTTTTTTAAGTATTCTGAAATATTGATTTTTATTTGTAAAGGTTGAGCAATTGACTAAAAACTACTCTATCTACTTAACTAAAGACGGTCGTATATCTATGGCTGGTGTCACGTCACATAATGTTGGTTATCTGGCTAAAGCGATACACGAAGTCACGAAATAATCGAAACTATTTCAGAAGTAAAATGATGAGATGTGATTATTTATTTGTTAGTTATGTATGCTATGTAGAACTAAAATTGATAAATTCTTTTTGAATTCTTGCTAATATAGTATTGCGAATCAAGTATGAACTGGTTCAAATGCGTTGAAGAAATTTGCAAACACTGACGCAAGCGCAAAATGACAACTTAAGAATAAGCCAAGTGTATAATGCGATTGATAGGTAGAAAGGCTTGTAGCAAAATATACACACTATTGGATTTTAGTGGGAAAGACTGAACTTTTGTTCTTTAATAAACGAGGAGCAATCAAAACGTGATTTGTTGCAACAGCAAAAATATGACTAACATTTTTTCTTTCTATGGTATGCATATTTTGTAGAAGAATAAAATTGTTTTGTAGACGACAAAACTTGTTTTGTCTAAGTATTTTGAATGAGAAAAAGTGATAGTGAAAACAGAACGAGTTTCTCTCCACCAGGATAACTTCACAAAATGTTTTGTCCGAACAACCAACCCAGCGGGCACAGTCGTCCGTGGAACATCGATACGGCGTTACATGGGCGTCAGAGGTCGGCAGGACGTTCTGGGATAGACGAGCGAACTTCATTTTGATAATTGGCAAAACGTATTTTGAATTAATGAAATACTTGGGAATTATCTTTTTCAGGATATTTTTAACTTTTAGTTTTTCCAGATTTCCAAACAGTTCTCCATAAACACAAGTTTGAATATTTTTGCAAAGTATTGTTTTTTAAAATTTTTCAATCATTACCCATTCACAATATAAGAAAAGTTGAAAAAAAAAAAAATAATCCATCAGCTTTAAGCTGAATTAAGACGAATATGAGTAAAATAAATTCCGGTTCTCTTTTGCAAAATGATTTCCGAATTTTGGAAATACGACCTGGATGATCATTTCCTAATCAAGTTGTCATTGCAAGTTTACGAGGTTTGTGTGTGTTTAAACAAAGTGAAACAAAGAAGATC
Source organism: Hydra vulgaris (assembly GCF_038396675.1). Lineage (NCBI taxonomy): Eukaryota > Metazoa > Cnidaria > Hydrozoa > Anthoathecata > Hydridae > Hydra > Hydra vulgaris. The sequence continues at coordinate 45,472,988 of NC_088934.1, read as the reverse complement.
CAGATTAAAACCTAACAAGAAGGTTGTACGGTAGCATTTATATAGACTTAATTAATTAGGGTTCTTAGAAGTTTCACCTCTGTTTCTTTGTAAAACATTGCAACGAAACAATTCATAGGTGAAAAATTAAAGAGAATCGAGGAAATTAAAAAAAGCCATTTAAGCCAGAAAAAGATTTGTTGAGAAACTTTGAGGGGCTGAAAGCTATTGTGGGTGAAGTCGAAGCAAATATATTTCATGACGGGACTGAGTATTAAAAAATTGCATAAAAATACACACTAAGAATGTCACGGATCAAAGTTAAATTTTTAATGTTAAACTTTTAATGTTAGACGATTTTTTCTTTGAAAATTTAATATTGACAAACTATTTAAATTGACAACTACCGATGTGTGCAGTTACTAAATGGTCCTAGATCACAAAATAAAGGCATATCCCGCAAGGTCTAATGAGACATTCAAAGTCATTGTAGAAAAAGGGGTTCATAAGAAAGCATCTATTACCTAATAAGACTTTAAATGCTACTCCTTTGATTTGCAACATATCAAACATGATTATGATACCTACAAGTACAGAAGGCATACTACTAAAGATATATTAGATTTTATAGCTTTGTATAATAAATTTAAAAAGGTTGAACCTTACTGGTAGCCTGAGCAACAATCCGGAAAAGGAAAAACAGAAATCTCATTAGCTTCTTTACATTTTCTTCTGAATAAAGACTTGCAATAACACAACACAAAGTAAATAATAGTACGTACTACAATATTGTAGTACGTACATAATAGTACGTACTACAATATTGTAGTACGTACTATTATGTACTTTGTTGTTAACTCGTTGGCGTTCTTTTTTGTCTGCAGACAGAGTGTTTTACTTGGGCAGTAAAATTGTTGCAAAATAAGTTTGCTATGATTAATGAAAAGATTACACACACAGCAAAATCCAAGATTCTAGGTTAAAAATTTTTGTTCTTATTTTAAGAACTTGATTCTTGTTTTAAGAATCTGATTCTTATTTTAAGAACACAATTCTTAATTAATGAACTTCATTCATTATTTAAGGATATTTTGATAAAAAACATTCCTAATTTTTTAATACCGTAATATTTTATTATTGTATATGATATGTATATATATATAGTATCGGTATCTTTTTGTCCGATACTCTATATAATATGTATATATATAGAGTATCGGACAAAAGGAGTGCAACCAAATAATGCTAATTTAGTTTCTTTATATAAAAGTGCTGCATTTTTTCAATTTAGAGAAATAACTATGTAACTGTTTAGAGATAAACTTCTTCAAGTTTTATTCATCACAAAGTTCATTATTTGTACACAAAAATTAATAAATTAATCAAAAGTATTAAAAAAAGTTGATTTCCTTCTGGACAAAACAAGTGCAACTCGACAAAATGTTGACCAAGCTGTATTTCGCTATCAATATTTCGTGGCGAATCCTTTGTTGTCGATCACAGCCTTGCATCTTCGAGGCATAGATTCGATCAGGTGATCAACGAAACTTTGTGGAATCGCTGCCCAGGCCTTTTGGATTTGTTGAAGCAGTTGATTCTTATTACGAACATCTTTATGATTAATTCTGCGGTTGACAATCTCCCACAGGTTCTCGATAGGGTTGAGATTCGGAGATTGAGGCGGCCAATCCATCACCGATAGGTGGTTCTCTTGAAACCACTGCTTGACTACTTTTGCAGTGTGTTTCGGATCGTTGTCTTGCTGAAAAACCAATTTTATTAGCATATTCCATTCAGCATGAGGTAACATAACATCTTTCAGGATATTTTTATACATGAAACAGTCCATTATTTCATCGTTTCGATGTATTGGACCTAAACCGTTAGCAGAAAATCATCCCCAGACCATTACATTGCCTCCACCATGCTTCACGGTCTTATGGCAGTAACGTAAATTGAGGCGTTTTCCGGCCGGTCGACGTACACGGCAAATGCCATCGCTCCCAATGATGTTGAACTTCGATTCATCACTGAACAGGACAGTTCGCCATTTCTGCACATTCCGGTCAATATGAGATGTAGCAAACAGGAGTCTTTTCTTCTGGTTCTTTAGTGAAATCGGCGGTTTCTTTGCAGGGCGTCGAGAAAACAATCCGGCTTCAACAGTACGTCGTCTGATTATTCGGTCCGATACAGGCAGCTCTAATTGCTTTTGTATCTCGACTGATGATATCCAGGGATCCTTCTTGACGGAAATGACGATCATAGAATCCTCTCTAGAAGTGGTGGAACGCGGTCTTGGTTGGTTGTGGACTGTATTCATGTAATGAAACACTTGTTGTATTTCACTTCTTGTATTGATGTTCTTTGATAAAACACTTTGATAAAACTCACTTTGATAAACTGTCTTGATAATACTGACTGATTGACTTCCATATACTGACTAAATTACATGTCTCACTCTTCCTGATGATCCAGCAATGGTGAAACTTCAAACTGAAGAAAAAAGTTAGGTAAGTGTTTTTTACTAATTTATTATCGCTCTGTTCTTTAAGTACATTGAGCACTCTATTTGTAAAATACACTAACATAATTTACATATATATGCCTTTATTTTGTGATCTAGAATCATTTAGTAACTGCACACATCGGTAGTTGTCAATTTAAAACTAATATTAAATTTTCAAAGAAAACATCGTTTATATATATATATATATATATATATATATATATATATATATATATATATATATATATATATATATATATATATATATATATATATATATATATATATATATATATATATATATAAACAAACGATGTTTTCTTTGAAAATTTAATATTAGTTTTAAATTGACAACTACCGATGTGTGCAGTTACTAAATGATTCTAGATCACAAAATAAAGGCATATCCCGCAGGGTCTCATGAGACATAGATCATCAGAAAGAGTTCTCCCTCTTCCTGATGATCCAGCAATGGTGAAACTTCAAACTGAAGAAAAAAGTTAGGTAAGTGTTTTTTACTAATTTATTATCGCTCTGTTCTTTAAGTACATTAAGCACTCTATTTGTAAAATACACTAATATAATTTACATATATATGTATATATATATGTAAATTATGTTAGTGTATTTTACAAATAGAGTGCTCAATGTACTTAAAGAACAGAGCGATAATAAATTAGTAAAAAACACTTACCTAACTTTTTTCTTCAGTTTGAAGTTTCACCATTGCTGGATCATCAGGAAGAGTGAGAACTCTTTCTGATGATCTATGTCTCATGAGACCCTGCGGGATATGCCTTTATTTTGTGATCTAGAATCATTTAGTAACTGCACACATCGGTTGTTGTCAATTTAAAACTAATATTAAATTTTCAAAGAAAACATCGTTTATATATATATATATATATATATATATATATATATATATATATATATATATATATATATATATATATATATATATATATATATATATATATATATATATATATATATATATATGTATATATATATATATACAGTGGCGGCAAAAAGTCATGCACCCAACTGAAAAATAACACTTTTTTACTATTTACACATATAAGTTTTATTTAAAAAACACTAATAACTGTCCCAAATGTTAGCAACATTAAATATAAATGTCTTAAAAAAAAAATTAATGATATGTTTAATATTTTGTATGACCGCCTTTGGCTTTGAGGACATGCATGATACGCCGTTGCATCGACTCGACCAATGAATGTAAGGTTTCTGGGGTAATGGTTTCCCACGCTTCATTCAAACACCTCCACAAATCTTCCAAACCAGTGGGTTTGGATACCTGCAGCTTCGGGAAGATGATCTCCCACAGATGTTTAACGGGATTGAGGTCAGGGCTCTGAGGAGGCCACTCCAAGATTCGTACACGTTTGGAGGTTAAAAAATCACATACCCGCTTAGCTTTGTGACAGGGTGCGTTGTCCTGCTGAAAGACAAACTCACCTTGTCTGCCAAATAAAGCACCAGCTGAAGGGAGCATGTGATCTCTTAGGACTCCAATGTACTGGTCCTGGTTCATTGCACCTACACAGCGGTACATTTGACCTATCCCGGACCATGACATGCAACCCCAAACCATGATAGACCCTCCTCCGTGCTTCACAGTAGCATTAATGCAACTGCTGTGGTATCTTTCACCCACTCTTCTCCTCACTAAAACTCTCTTCCCACCACTAAACACTTGAAAACTGCTCTTATCACTCCAGAGAACCTGTTTCCATTGATCAATGGTCCAGCCACGATGTATCAGTGAAAATGCTCTCCGCCTCCGGCGGTGATCACAAGTTAACAGTGGCTTCTTCGCAGCCACACAAGTGTTTAATCCAGCTTTCTGCAGCCTGGCTCTAACAGTCTTAACAGCCAGCTTGATTCTATATAATCTATACAGCCTGGCAGCTATATCAGGGGGCAGTTAACCGCCTATCCCCTAAGCTCATTCGGACAAGAAGACGATCATCTCTAGTCAACGTCTTCTTCGGACAGCCACTGCGAGATCTATCAGCCACCAATCCTATCTCCCTGTATTTCCTCATCAGTATAGTTACTGTTGACTTGCTTATTCTCATTTTCTGAGCCACTGCATCAAAAGTCGACCCATTCCTGACCTGCACAACCGCCTCCAGCTGCTCCTCCGCAGTCAGCTTCTTCGCTCCAGTCATGATAATAATTTTATAAAAATAAATCTAAAATAAAAAAATCGTTTTATAATACCAAGTAATATGAAATACATCATAAAACAATATTTAGAATAAAAAATAATACCAAATAAATGCTAAGCAAGTAAAATCTGTGACCCCCAATGCCAAGTCTTAATTGCACAATTAGGCCCATCATATTAACCTCCATTTTCTAAAACAAAACAATAAATAATGCAACCGATGTAAAAATTACAATTAATATCCACTAAAAACCAAAAAATAAATACAAAATAACATGGACTGGTAAGTTACAAGCCTAAAATACAAATAAATAAAGCATTATCAAAAATATCAATTGTACACAAAATTTAAAGAGACATCAGCTGATCGCATAAATTAACCTCCAAATTACCGCAAAGTTACTAAAAATTAAGTCACAAAAAAATTTAAAGTTCCTACACAAAGTAAACAACCTTGACATTAAAGAACTTGAAATCTGGTTGTTTTTATTTTTAAAACTTATTCTAAAATCAAAATTTTGTTGTAAAAGTTGCTGGGTGCATGACTTTCTGCCGCCACTGCATATCAAAGATCCTTCCTTTTAACAGATATACCTAAATAAAATCATTAAATTTTGAATGGGACCCCTAATTTCAGAGAAATTAAAGCCAATAATTTCCCTTCCTGTTCCCCTCCCCCACCATCAGATAGACCCGATATCTGATAGACTGATGCCATAATTTTATGTAATCAAATAGTCTAATCCATTTGATCGCCATTAAGACTAAAATACCAACCAGAAGGAGTTATATTGTACAAGAACTCTATAGAGTTCACATTTAATAAGTGCGATTTTCAAATCTGCGAATCTGCATAAATCTAATCTAGTATAAATGTGAAACTTTTGTAAGGGCGAATTAGTAGCAAAATAATTTAAGTGTGAAGTGCAACTATAAGCGTAAACATGCATAAGTGCGATTTGGTTTAAGCTCCAAAGCTGTGCACTTTTTTATAATAAATGAATAAAACAAAAATGAATATACTGCCTAGCAACGATCCAAGGAATTTTTGTAGGCCAGTGCCATGGCTAAAGGGTATGCCCCCCCCAACCTATTAGGCCCCAAAAATCTCAAAAACCTTCAATTAGGCACGGTCGATTACGAGCGTTATGGTGACCATTAGGGTGATGACTTTTTTTTAACCTCATGCTCCTGTACTGCAGTCTTAACGGGTGATGCGGAAGTTATCGGACAAATCCTAATTTCATTATTTGAGCATAATAATTAGTTTTTGTGGTTTTATGCGTAGGCATAAACGTTCTATAAAATATAAACTTTATTATTTGAAACACAATTATTTAAAATGAGGTTAAATGCAGCTGAACGAGAATCTTTTCGAAAGCGACTAACAATGTTTTTTGTAAATAAACCTAATATAAAAAAAATCAGAGAAAAATAGGTATTAAATTCGATGTAAATCAATTGACAATTGGTCGTCAGTTAAAAAAAATGAATATTAAATATAGAAAACGTGAAAAGACTCCAAATTAGACTATAGAGCAACAAATAAAGGCAAAGAAAAGAAGCAGGAAACTAGTTAACCAACACAAAATCGCTTCTAGTCATCGATGACGAAAAATACTTTTGTCTTGCAGGGGACAACATGCCTGGAAATTCTGGATACTACACAAACAACAAAAAGACATGCCCAGAAAGTGTTCGTTTTATAGGAAAAGAGAAATTTCCAAAAAAATGATTAAGGTGGATAGCCATATCTGACCGTGGTATGTCCAAGCCATTGTTTCGCATTTCCGAGGCTGTAGCAATCAATTCATCAATCTATATTAATGAATGTTTAGAAAAACGACTTCTTTCATTTATTCACAAGTATCATGGAAACTTAAACTTTTTAATTTGGCCATATTTAGCAAGTTCTCATTATTCTAAAGATTCTCTAAATTGGATGGACTAAAATGTCTATTACTTTGATAAAAAATCCAATCCCCCAAATGTGCCTCAAGCACGACCAATTGAAAATTTTTGGGCACATTTGGCACAGAAGTTTTACGAGGGAGATTGGCAAGCTTCAACAGAGCAAGTTTTGATTGATCGCATTAAACTAAAACTACAAAAAATTGATTTAAACATTTTACAGTCGCATATGAAAGGCGTCAGAGCAAAATTGAGATCAATTGCAGATGGTGGTGTTTTTTCATATAAAAAATAATATATTTTTATTAAAAGATAAATGCTTTATTTAAAAAAAATATGATAGTAGTTTGTTTTTTTATTTATAAATAAGTTATTGACGTTTTTATTTTGTCCGATAACTTCCGCATCACCCGTTATTAACTTTTACCTAAAAAGCACGAAATAAACTATTATCTGCATATCTTTTGAAAAAAGTTCACCCCGCCATTGAAAAATCGATTGACGTAATTACTACTATGTAATTACAGAGTGCCTTTTTAATTACATACGTCTAAAATATGTATTAATGCGTTTTAATTTGTGTTTTAGACGTTATAAACACGTCTTGTGCCCACTAGGAATACATAGTAGTACTTATGTCAGAATCGATTTTTTAATGGCTGGGTGAACTTTTTTAAAAAGATCTGCAAATAATAGTTCATTTTGTGTTTTTTAGGTAAAAGTTTATCAAACCATAGTACAGGAGCATGGGGTTCAAAAAAAAGTCAAAACCCTAGTGTGCATATGCCAGAAGTTTTAAGAAAGTTCAGAGATTTTAAAATGACTGCGATTCTTAGCTACATAATCTTTTTTTATATGTCAACTGTTTTTTTAGTTTATTTTTGTAAAAATTTATGTTGTAAACATATTATTGATCTAACTCAAAAAATAAATGTCATTTTTTTTATTAGTAAATAAATAAAATTGAGGCTATAAGAGAGTGAACAATCCAGAATGCGGACTGTATATATATATTTTTTTTAATTTAATAACACGGCATGTTATACATAAGCATGTTTTACATAAGCATAATACAAGATGTTTTACATAAGCATGTTACATGCTTATGTAAAACATCTATATTTCTGGTAAATATATCGCTTTTAGACGTTGTTGTTGTAATATTGAGTGACTTTTTTGTTTTTTCGAAATAAACTTTGAAAATTTCTAACTGCACAAATTAAAAGTTTTTTTTTTTCATTATAATTATTATTTTCTTTATACTTGAATATTTTTTGGTTGTTACTTAAATTTAATTTTACCGTAAAAATGTATTTTAAAATTCGGGGTATAAAAATGTAATAAAAATCAAAAGAGCTTTCTATTTATCGGGTTACTTTTTGATGGCTATTGTTATTTTTTTGATTTAAGAAAACTTTTTAAGCCCTTTTTTTGCAGAAGGAATCGATATTTGGTAAATAATTTATTAAACTCATTATGAATGGATTCGGCTCCTCGCTTGTAGTATACTTTGTTATTTGTACCTTGTTTGTATTGATATATATACTTATAATTTAAGTTTAATACCCTATAAACTACTTATCAACCAATAATTTTTTAAGAATATCTAATCTAAAAACAAGACATTTAAAACAGTATACCTTCAAGAATTTCGTTCCAATTCTAATATCCTTTACTTTCTATCGAAAATTATCAAATTCGTGCTCTTGTGCATATTTTAAATTGCCTATTTGTCTCTATATATATATATATATATATATATATATATATATATATATACATATATATATATATATATATATATATATATATATATATATATATATATATATATATATATATATATATATAGTCAGACGCAAGTTACCCTATCTCTCTGTATTTTCTTTACTTCTATAAAAAGTTCTCATTATTATCTTCCTTCTTTTATTAACCTTAAATTATATATCCTAAATCATTGTTCAATTAGTGCGGCCATCAGTCACAAACCAATGCATAAAATCATGGAATAATTTACCATATTTTATTCATGGAATAATTATTTTTAATATATATTCAATCTAAATCACTAAACTCTACTTTTAAATCTCGTCTTTAGGCGTTTTTTAAAAAGATACTGTTTGTAAAATGTTGTGCTCATTGTGAGTCATTATTATTATTAATATTATTATTATTATTATTATTATTGCTTTTGGTATACCTATATGTAATATAAATATTATTATAACATTATTTTCCTATTATTCATATCATAATTACTTATTGTTATTGTTTATAATATTATTACTATTTTAATATTATTATTGCTAATTTTTCTTTAGATTAGTACTAATACATTTACATATATATACGCTAACACTCACGCACACGTTCATTTGGAAGCTCCACAATGCACATCGGATCAGCGCTCGCTGACTATGTGCTCGGATCTAAAATCTCACTCCATAGCACATCATTCCACACCAGCACGGGGCAGTAGCTCTTTTGACTAAGAGCGATGGCTTGTGGCCTACGGTGACTAATGTGTGCATTCGATCAATTGAAATCCATTCTGTAGGTCTTACGTCTGGCTCTGATGTGCTAGCCCATAAGCGCAAGAAGTGAGTGTGTTTAGCTTTCTATTCACCCGATTTAAAAGTGAACGAAAACATAACGAGACCAGACGAGACGACCTAACGGTACATACTAATGCACTACACCATCACACCTGTAGACATCAACAGTCTCTAAAATCAGTATATCAAATATTTGTTCTTTGTTGCATATGCTCAACACTCAGAATGACTAGAGCGTTAGTTGTTCCTCCCCATACCCCCTTATCGTCTATTCTTTGTTTTTCTACTTCACAAAAGTCTTGCCACACATTATATATTTTCTTATGATTTTTATTTTTTATTCAATGACACCACCTACAATCTGTTTTTATTTTCACATCTCCCAGGTCTACGTAACTGGACGGCTCCGTTGGTCACTTTTTGCGACCATTGTGTCGCATAAACAAACAAATTTATTCTTTGTGGCTGGTGAGCCCCGACTTCTTCCAATGTACACTACAACGACAAAACGGACATTAGGCTATCCCGCTGGATGTGGTTACGGGGCTCAATAACCTAATGGCTACGCTAACACTCATGCACACGTTCATTCGGAAGCTCCACAATGCACATCGGATCAGCGCTCGCTGACTATGTGCTCGGATCTAAAATCTCACTCCATAGCACATCATTCCACACCAGCACGGGGCAGTAGCTCTTTTGACTAAGAGCGATGGCTTGTGGCCTACGGTGACTAATGTGTGCATTCAATCAATTGAAATCCATTCTGTAGGTCTTACGTCTGGCTCTGATGTGCTAGCCCATAAGCGCAAGGAGTGAGTGTGTTTAGCTTTCTATTCACCCGATTTGAAAGTGAACGAAAACATAACGAGACCAGACAAGACGACCAAACGATACATACTAATGCATTACACCTTCACACCTGTAGACATCAACAGTCTCTAAAATCAGTTTATCAAATATTTGTTCTTTATTATATACTTTTGTTCGTAACCTTTTTTTGACCTTATCCTTGTATATTTATTCAGATTTGTGTTATTACGTGTGAATGAGACCGCATTTTTGTGAGAAGCAAAAGAGCGCGAAAAAAAAAAAATTTTCACAAAATTACGTATTAGCGTATTTTTATAACAAATGTATTCTTGGTTTGTATGTACTGAACTATACCACTAGATAAGTTTAGACATATCACAATCTCATAAGGTTTTTTGTTTCTTTTTTGTTTCTATCTAGTTTTCTTGATCTGACGTCGCTAAGTTAGTTTGTTGTGGTTTGCACTAAACAGTGTTCACTAACGTTCGTTAGGTCGTTTTGTCAACAATATTGTTTTTAAACGTTACGTTTTTCAATGGTTATAAGCTATTAGTAAAAAATCGCATTTATTGTCTCATCTGTTTATTTTTTTCACTATTCTCTGCCTACTGATTATATGTCTGTATTTTTTTATCTCTGGCTAATCATTTTTTAATTTATCTGAGTCTGTTTTGTGTGATAGCTTTTGTCTCTACTTATCAGGCGAGATTTATATTTCTCATACTATTGGAGTCACCACATTTTCTACCATATTTTCTTCTAACTACTTTTATACTAACGACATACATTCTTAGTTTTGATGATTATGAGTGGTATTTACTTATTATATTTATAAGACACATTTCAGCCATAAAAGAAACGGTAAGTTACTTATAATTATTAATTACTATTTTCTATTTGCCTTGTTTATTTCTATACATTATATTGTTTATTTTTATACATACGCATATATGCATGTGTACACGTTTGTCTTTTCTAATATAAGTGTACATGATATTTATATGTATTAACATATTTGCGTATATTCACACCACGCGCATCCCTTACCACCCTCATGAGATCTCTAAGAATGTTGGAGCTGTATTAAAAACTGGGATAGGGATTGGGATTTTTGGCTTTTGTAGTGTAGTCCTATTATATTGCAGAATTGACTAGCATGACGTAGAGTGCAGGCGGTGAGATCTGTTGCAAGGACACGCCCCTGACGAGTGGCGTTAGTGCAGATCTCGGGCTCTCCGAAACGTCATTGGTGAGCGCAGTGCATTCCTGAGGAGGGGAATCACCATTATCCACTACTTAATTCTGATTGGTTACCATGGCACCAACATTTTTTTACCTCTTACACCCACGTATTATAGCGCTTTGTGAGCTTTATATTATGAAATTATTACATTAACGACATTTATATACTTTTATCTCACACAGGTGATTATCAGTTTTCAGTTTGTTATCTAGAGTTTAGACCATATATAGTAGCACATTTACTTGCCTATTTTTTCTTTTTATATTGCTCGTACTTATATTTTTTTATCATTTTACTTTATATTTTGTTATCTACTTATTTTATTGTTTTTGTATGGTGCGATAATTTTAGCCATGGTTGCCTTTAATGAACCAGCGGATCGATATTGACTTGTTTACTCATAGACCATTGTTTTATCATTTGTTTAGTATGACTAGAGCGTAAGTTACTGTTCACCTAATCCCTGAGTCCAAAAATTTTCATCCTCCTACAAAATAGTCTTTACATTCATTTATGATTCTCACCCAATGACATCATCTACAATCTACTTAGTATTATTTCTAAATATCCATGAAATGCATGTGTATGTTTTATACATACACACATGATACATGTGTGTGTTTTCTTTTTAGCAATTGCAAGTTTCCAAATATACGCAATGTAAAGTAAGTAAAGAAAACATTACTTTTCAATTAGTAAATTTAATATTATTAATTAATTTTGTTTTTTTTTTACATTTTTTTATCCTTATTTTTATAACATGATCAAATAAAATGCACCAAAACAAAGTTATTAGAAATTGGATGCTAAATTAACTCAAAAAAAGACCTGGGTAAACAAATTTTCGGTTGGCAGAATTGATAAAACTGCAACAGTTTTAGTAAAATATTCATGTTTCTCTAACGTGACCGTGGTAAGATTTTTTTTTTTTCATTGTTGATTTTATATTTTTATTGGAAAAAATCTAACAGTGTTTTAAATTCACAAATTGTTTCTAAAGTGAGTAGTTATTTCTTCAAAACTGCAAAATTCTAATGGGTTATCCTATTTTCTCTGCTTTTTAAAACTGTTTGTTTGCTTTTTTTATTATTGTTTAACTCAGATTGTTGGCGAGACTGCTCGTGTATTTAAGTCTTCTGTCACAGTTGACCCAGCGAGAGTAGGCTTGACTGAAGAAATTGATACACTTTTACATTATGGAATACTCAAGTTGGTAGTTCCTCACCCACTACCACCCAAAGCAAATAAAGGTGAGTATGCATGCATACACAACCCTCAGAATTAGGAAAACTAAAGTGGGAAATAAATTGCCGACCTTAAACTGTTGCAGGTCGGCATCAGATTACAATTGGCAAACATAAAACCATTTTCATAAAGGTTTCACCATAAAAGATGAAAACAAGGTCAGCATTAATTGCTTTTTGAAAAAATTGGTTTTTGCTTAGTTAAGGTTAGGTACAATAGTATATCGAAAGCATTTAATAATTAAATAAATAATGTGTTTTTAGATAATAAAGTTAAGCACTTAATGAAGTACTAGGTATAATTATTCCCAAATGAAAATTCTAAGAAAAAAAAGACTAAAACAGGATATATTTTTTAGAAAAAGCTATAAGTTTGTATAATTTTTTGAAAACACATGAATATATATACATACATGCATATATATATATATATATATATATATATATATATATATATATATATATATATATATATATATATATATATATATATATATGTATATATATATATATATATATCGAAGCTCGCGATATACTTACCGATACTATACACCAAGGTTACAGTGCTGATATTATCTACACCGATTTTGCTAAGGCATTTACAATAAACTGCTACTTTGAATCGAAATGTGGCTAAAAGATCGTAAGCAACGTGCTGTCCTAGGAGAACACGTTTCTGAGTGGAAGAACGTCACAAGTAGAGTTCCTGAAGGTTCTGTCTTAGAGCCACAAATTTTCATTTTGTTTATGAACGATCTTCCTGTTAGTATTGTTAACAAGATATTACTATACGCTGATGACAGCAAAATTATTGAGATCATAAAGTCAGCATCGGATATCGCAACGCTTCAGGCAGACATTGATAACGCGGTTACATGGTCAAATACTTGGCTCATGCACTTTAGCATAGACAAATGTAACGTGATGCATGCAGGTCGTCTTAAGAAATGCATATCGCATGAATAATCCATGGAAACTACCGATGGCATGCGCCACACAATTGAAACTACAGCTATTGAAAGTGATCTTGGAATTCTCATCTCAAACAACCTGAAAATCAGAGCGCAAATTGAAAAAACAGCATCCACAGCCAATCGTATGATAGGAAGGCTCAAAAAGGCTTTCCGCAGTAGAAACTTAACTTTGTGGCGCACACTCTATATAACGTATATCCGGTCACATCTAGAATTCGCCATTCAACCCTGGTTCGTGTATCTAGAAACAGATATTAAGTTACTTAAGGATGTTCAAGACCGTGTCACTAAGTTAATATCATCTATCAGACACTTTGATAAAACAAAGCGTCTGCAGATACTCAAACTTACCACCCTCAAAGAACGTCGTTTACGTGGTAATATAATCCAACAGTTCAAGATTTTCAACAACATTGATGAAGTTCATTTTTTGGTCCCACAGCACCAACTAATTGGGCGTGAGGTGTACAACCTGCGCAGCCATGACAAGTAGCTCAACCATCAATTTGTAAGAGGATGTGAGGAGAGATCAAACTTTTTCACAAACAGAATTGGAGGTCCATTGGAACTCTCTTACACAGCACACTGTAAACGCTCCAACTTTGAATACATTTAAAAATCGTATTTCGATGTGATAAATGTTAAATCAGCATAGAGACTCCTGGAAAATTCTCTTCATCAAATTAATTATTTAACATTTAAATATATCCATATATATATTTTTTATTATTGTTACGGCATTATTGTGGTTAACATGTATTAATTTGGTTACTGACATTTCGAACAACAAGTTTTATTTTAACGATGAGAGTTGTTTAAATGTATAAATACTTTTTCAATATTCTTATTTTATATCATCCTAATTTTGAAATGTTTCATTTTTTCCATAGAAAAAATCCTCTTGTAATATTGTTTTACAGTTCACGGAAAATTGAAACAAGAAAATAGAATCTTATTTTAAGTATCCTTGAAACAAGAAAATTCTTATTTAAAGAACATAAATTCTTGAAACAAGAAAAAAATTCTTATTTTGAGCAAAAATATTCTTGAAAAAAAATTCTTACATTTAGGAATAAAAATTTTTAAAACAAGAAAAAAAAAATCTTGTTTTAAGAATTTTTATTCTTAACAAAAATTATTATTTTAGGAATAAATATTCTTGAAACAAGAAAAAATATTCTTACGTGGGGCGGACTTTTTTTTCTTGTTTTAAGACTTTTTTTGCTTAAAACAAAAATTGTGGATTTTGGCTGTGCAGTAGTTTATAGAGAAAATAATTTTACACATTAAAACATGACTGGAAGCTCAAAGACACTAAAAATTTAAAACAATTCAACAATAATCAAAGGAATATAAGCAATATGAAGTGAAAATTAAGTCAGCTAGCTTAATGGAAAACGTTCAGTCAGAGTTAAAGTAATGAAGAAATTTATTTATGATGGTAATGAACCATGCCAAAACTTAAACAAAAAATCTTTTTGTTTAAGTTTAAAACATTGATACATTAAAAACAAGGCAACCGCAGACACTGCCCCTGACCAGATCACTATCAGAAGAAAAGAAGAAGGATGCAGATAAACTACTGCAGTCTGTTTTTGGGGGCTGGCAAAAGCTAGATGGCACTCGTGTCAAATGATACAAAGAAGTTCTTTTCAATACTCCCACACATGATAAGAAAAGATTTGATAATTAAAATATATTTAGGCTCTCTTTAGAACAAGGAGTCTTTTCTGAAAACCTAAAGTTGCAAAGGTAATGCCTATAATAAAATCAGGAGATGAGACTATTGTCTCAAATTTCCGACCTATCTCCATATTATCATGCTTTTGAAAATTATTAGAACACATTATGTATAAAAGATTGCATGACTTTTTAGATGAAAACAATATTCTTTACAATAAGCAATTTGGATCTAAAAACAGGCACTCTACTTATCAGGCAATTGTACATTAGGGATATGACTTTTTTGCAACCTACTAGGCCTGTATCGTAATTCAATGAACTTTTATGTAAAAAGAACGAATAGATGTTTCATTTTGACATATTTTGAAAAAAGGTCACCCCAAAACCAAAAAATCGAATTTTCAATAGGTACACTTTTGTACAGTAAATGAATATTAAAGGCTGAAGATGTTGTAAGAGTCATACTCCTGTTGTTATTTTATTTATTTATGCAACATGTACTGTGATATAACAAAAAACATTATGTGATATATAATTATACAAGTATTACAAAATTAACAGTATCAAAGCGTCTAGTACAACAATATACATAACTGTCTGTGTCTATAGGCCTACTGTGTTTAGTACATGGGTCACATGATGCTCACGTCTCATAAAGAGTCTAGCGCTTATTACTTAGAATGAATCGAAGTTGCAGTTTGTCTTTCTTTCTGCAGGAAGCATACAGGTTTTGCATCACCTTGATTGCACGTTCAGCTATCTGATTACTTCGTGGTATGTCGATGACGGATGGCTCTTTCTTCCAGTGATTTTTGAATGACTGCAATGCCTTTTTGTAAGGCTTCAATACATCAGATAAATTCTTGAAGTCATTGTCATTGTACTTTTGACTACTAAACCAATGTTCTGCCCACTCATATGAAATGAACCTGCAAACCTTCTCCAAATTCTTTCTCGCTTCAGGCATAAGAATGAACGCCAGAATGGCGAGAATGGCTCTTGAGTTCCATCTGGCATTGCTCATATTAGGAATGTTCTGAAAGTGAATCAGAGGGAAGTTTCTTTGTTCTTCATAGAACTTCATGAATATGGACTTGTAAATTGCTGATTGACTTGGAGTTGGAATATCAATACCTTGTTGTGATAATACATTGCATATTTTAGCAGCTTTCTTTGTGGAAACTCCACTTGATGTAACCATACTTACAGCAAATTTACTTTTGTAGTGCTTTCTAGTTTTTTTCTGAGTGTCCTCATTATCGTCTTTATCACCGTCGTCGTCTTCATCATCTTCACTCTTACTTTTGCAGTTTTCAGATTCAGTACCACTGTCTGTGGTAGACAGGACTTGTGATGTGGAAGGTATTGCTGTTCCAGACTGGACTTTCCTTCTCTTGGAAGGGTGAATGGTTTCTTTACTTGCCACTTGTCCTGTTGAGTACCCCACCTGTCCTTTACTTTCTTTTTGTAGGTGGTATAGACGTTTATCTTCCGAGGATAACCACTGGCCATTCACTTTCGTGATGTCAAATAATGCATTGAGAACATCATATTTTCCACGCTTGACACATTCATCATAGACCTTCAGCACCTTCATAAGCTTTGCTCTTATCACTTGATCAGACACACGTGGAAAATTCAGTTTATTGTCCCACAATTTTGTAATTTCCTTAGAAATTTGGTCTATTCGTTCTTTTCTTCCTTTAACATATGCTCCGAGAAACTGGTATCTTCCTACGATCTGCAATTGAAGTGGTATTCTGGATTTTTCATCGAGTGAATGTTCTTCTACAGCCACGCTTCCTCTTCTTCTGTGTGACTCTTGAAATCTCACCAAATTTTTAGTCCAAGTCTTCTTGTTCTTTGTTACTGTGGTATGACTTTTCTTGTGAGACATCATATAATATTGTTACGACTTTACGGATAGCTGAGCGTAAATATCCGTTTAATAAAGTCGTTTAATTAATAAAATACTTTAACTGTATAGTAATCCAATTATAGTTCGATAATCCAGTCAATGTTGATAACAGTTCGATAATCCAGTCCGTATCCTAACGATAATGCTACAACTACTTATACTTCGTACACTTACAGCGTCTTTAGTTCGCTACAGTAGTTCCTTATTAGCTCAGTTACACGCAGAGTACTTCATAGAACTATTCACATTATCAACACTGAGCTCTGACAGCAGCTCGCTTATATAATTATTTAGAGCTTCCAGAATGTTCTACTAAGTTCTATAATCTTCTACAGTCTGTTACAGTCGTCTATATCACCGTGGTAACACAATGACGTCATCACATAACAATTCCAAGTATTTGCCGGCACACGGCCGTTTCGTTGCCATGGTAACGTGTGGCGTTATATTTATAAATTCATAACAAAATAATGAAATAAATAGAATTAAGCTGAGAATTAAGCTTAAGATTAAAACATCGGTCAAAAATGAATGTATAAAAATGGTAAATCAAATTTTTATTTTGGGGGTGACCTTTTTTTGTTGCAGAAAGCTATTTGGGCCTTTTTTCATGATTTTAGGTAAAAGTTCATCGATTTATGATACAGGAAACATTTTATTTGAAAAAAAATTGAAAAGTCATATCCCTATTGTACATCTTTTTTATGACGTCTTTAAATTATTTGATGAAAATAAATATACACAAGGTGCATTCATTGATCTTAATAAGGCTTTAGAAAACTAAGATATTAAACATCTAAATATTGTGTGGTTTAAAAGCTATTTGGCGAGGTTAGAATTATTTTGTTCTCCATAAATAAAAAAAATTGAGTTGGATCAATTTTTTTCTATTTATAGATAAAATATTAATTTTTTATAAATTAATCAGTAAAAAAAAAAAAATTTCTTACTATACCTGACATTGTATTTTGCTCTCTTTAATCCTGTTTATGATTTAAAATTTTAATGAGCTATCTCCGTTTTATCCAATCAAAAGTTATTTACGTCAAAATGGTAGCTGTGAAAGTTTTTATTACAGTAAAACATGTTATTATTCACTTACACACATACACACACACACACACACACACACACACACACACACACACACACACACACACACACAACACACACACACACAACACTTATATATTTTAAGAAAGTGATCTGACTGTTTTTGGTTATCATGATGATAGCATCAGCTCGTCGTCTGCTCCTACGTTGAGGAAAAATTAGGAAACGAAAATAAGCACCTAAAACTCAGGCACAGAATGTGAGAAATCAGCTAAGATAATTTGATCGCGGACGTGTATTTCAGGCACCCCCTTCCCTTTAGTTAGTCCGTAAAAAACATTCACTTTTTACGCATAGCATTTATTGAAAGTCATATTCTAACCCTGAACCCCAAAATAAAGTTTATTTTATTAAAAACTATACCCAAACTAAACCCTATACCAAACCTATACCAAACCCGGAGCCTAATCAAAAGTTTCAGGGTTAGGGTTTGTTTAGGGTTTGGTTTTCAACATTACCCGTTTCGTATAAGTTTTTTTTCCAGACTTACTAAGGAGGGGAGGGGGGTTCCTTAAAAAGAAAGACTGTTAAATTCTTGTAAATTTAAGTGCACACAAAATATCAGTGATGAAAAATGAACATGTGTATTAGTTGATTTTTGGTCTATGGACAACATGCAAAAACTGAACTGAACGACTTTAGAAGAAACTTCATGTAATCATCAAAAAAATAGTCATTTTCCTATTGCCTTACGTCAGTTTTTGATATGGTACCCAAAAATTAGAGTAATTTAACAAAAGTTTTGAACCAGTGAATTCGAGTATACAAGAGGTTGACAATATCCATAGTCAAATTGATGGAGCAGTCGCTCCTATTGAAGTATTTAATTCCCTAGGTTTAATCAGAGCAATTCCTGCTGTTCAAAAAAAAACATTTTTCAGCTATTGAAGGCTATTTTAATTTTAAGCTTGTTCCCTATATCCAGATAAAGCATCTAGTATTCAAATCGTGTATACTACAAAAAGTTTTCATTTTCTGATGTTTGTTCAAAAGCATGAATTAAACCTCTAACAATCTACGACCTTTGTCATGGCAGTTGTATTAATAGCTTCTGTCTTGAATCAGCGTGTTCAAATTTCAAATGATAAAGCCAATGTCCTTCAAAGTATGTTCAAGTATATACTTGTTGTAAATATTGCATTTTATAAGAAAATTTTTAAATAATTTATTTTACTGTCAAAATATTAATGTTATGTTGTTAAATGGGCTTCTCGCTAATATGTTATGTTTTTAATGGGTTAACCAGAGGTGCTGGTTAACTAATTATTCTTTAAGATATCTTTTAATTGTAAATGTAATTTATATGTTTTGCTATTAGAATTTATAAGTAAAGTTTTATTTCGTTGTGAAGATCTTGGTACATACTTAAGATAATATATTACTTATCTTTTCTGTTGAATTTAATTTTAGACAAAATAGCGTGCTTATGTAGTTTGTTCGCTCGTGTAAAATAAAATTTTTTTTCGAATAAAACAGATATGTACATTATAGTTCTTTAATTGCCAAAATATACATTTATCTTGCCACAATATATATAAAAAATACTAGTTTCTATTATGTTTTTTTAAACAGAAAATGGTTATAAAACAAATAGTATTGTATTTTATAAAAAATTTGTGTATTACATTGTTCTCCAAATCAGGGTGTAAAGATTCAGGCACCTGCACTTTTATTATTTTAAAACAATTTCTTCGAAACTCTGCTAGCCTATATAGGAAACTAATACAAACCGGTTTTGTTTGCGTTTTTTATGTTATTTGGTCTGCGGTTCCAATTAAAACTTTGAATATGATTTTCTCAGTTAAGAAAAACATGAAGATAGAACAAAATATTTATAACCTCGCGATTTGTCAAAAAGGAAGCAATACATTTCTTACAATGATAGTAAAACGACCAATATGAACAAAACATCGGGATCAATATTGGGACCATTCTTATTTCTCATTTATAGTAATGATTTAAGAAAAGTTATAATACAATTTTATTTGCAGATGATACAAATCTATTTTATGCACATAATGATATAAATATTCAATTAACAAAGAGCTATTAAATCTTACTCAATGGTTTAATACAAATAAGTTATCACTATATGTAATCAAAATAAAGCATCCTTTTTTTCCATCGTTTGTATGATCAAGATAAAATTCCTTTAAACCTCCAAAACTTCGTGTTGCCGATCAAGACATAATAATCACATTGAAATTTGTCGGCGTACTTCTTGACGAAAATGTGATGAGATCACATACATTGTCTTAAAAACAAAATCTCAAAGAACACTGGCCTACTTTGTAGAGCAAAACCTTTTTTAAATCCAATTTGTTAAAAACTGTGTTATTTCTCGCTTATTTCATTGTTATCTTAACTGAGCAAACAATGCTCGAATAAAATAAGCTATATAATTAACAAAAGCATGCAATCAGAATATCTTCCATTGTGGGCCGTTTTACACATTCCCAAGCATTATTTGTTAAGCTAAATATCTATCATCTTCTTATACTTAAAAATGTTAAAAAAATATATTAAAAAAAAAAATGAATTATGGCTATGTTTTGGATTTTTTTTAGAAAAACGTCTTGTTTTGACACATTTTAAAAGTTATTCCTCAACAAATGCACGTGCACCATTGATAGAAAGTTTTTTTGCGCCATTTTTTTTTGGTGATCTAATTTTGTGTTTACACTATATTGATTGCACTGGGTAAACTATACTGCTATAGGTTATGCGGTTTTTTGCGTTTAATTCGATGGGATTCAAAATGCAAAATAACAATATAAATTTATCTTAAAAGTTGCTGCAAGCATGATATTGAAGTGATATAACAAAATAGTCCAAAGTTTTCTTGATTAGAACTTTAAAGTATTCCTTACTTAATCAGTAATCAAATGAAAGGGTTGTAGAATAGTTCAAGCGCAATTTAAAAATCATTAGTAACAACCACAAACCTTAAAAATAATGCTTTACTTAGTGATTTTTAATTAATAAATTAAGAAAACGTCATAACAGTTGAGTGTTCCAATTAAGGCAACTCTCCCCTACTTTAGATAACGAGTTTTTTAACTTTAAGTTTACATGCGGTAGAAGTGAAGTGGTAGAGCGCTCGCCTAATAAGACAAGTTCAAAGTTCGATCGCCATGCTCAAACTGTTTCTCCGCGCATTGGATTTGTTCGTTAAGGTTCGTGTTTCAAAGTTATTGAGTTGAAAGAGGGTTGTAACCACCATGAGTAGCCTCCACGATTGAAGTCAACCTCCATGAGTACCCTCAATCGCTCCGAGGGGGCGGTCACATCTTTGTAAACTTGGATAAATTTAGTAAAAAAAAGTTGCATACAATGTTCAAACTTATTTTTTCATTTAGTTTAATCAGGCTTGAAATAACTAGAAAATAATAGGCTTGAAATAACTTAAAAATAATAGGCTTGAATTAACTTGAAAATAATATTTCAGTCAATATTACATATTATTTATATTTGTGCCTGAACATACCTTGACATCTAGCTATCAGTGTACATCAAAGACTTTGTACACCGTATGTGCTGTGTTTTGCCTCTTATATTCTTTAAAACAATGTGTGTTTTTAGCAATGTATGCCATAAACACTAGGGGTGTTCATTTTTCAACAACTTTTTTTTTTTGATATCTATGCAAGTTAAAAAGTTGGGTAATTTCAAGTGATTTCAGGATATAATTTTAAATTTTTGAAAAAATAATTTTTTCATCTCGCGCAAGTAGACGACATTTTTTATAAATATTAAAATTTTTACAGATTGCTAAATATCTGGAGACCTGAGTGTAATATACACATGCATATGACATATTTTATGTTTGACTATGTATAGATGATGTGTAGAAAAAAATCAAGCACCTAGCTCTATTGCTTTGTATTGCGCTAAACTATTTTTTAAAGTTACGCGAGAAAACAGAAATCAATAACTAAAATCAGGTCAATCAATCACTAAAACCATACAGATTTTGGCACAACATGATACAACAGTCATAGCAACCTAAAATTTTGTGTGCAAGCTCCTTAAGGATATAAATGTCAGATTTAAAATATGCATCTGTGTATCTTAGGGCAAGGCCTCCCCCCCTTCCCCAATAGGGGCAGTGTCCACACTTGACTTCAGTACTAATAGGGCTATCAAATCAATTCAAGTCAATGTTAGTCCTATGCATAATTAAAATGTATATTATTTTGTTACAATCACAATCTTTCATTTTGGGAGGGGGTGGGGATTACACATCCTCTAAATACCTCTCCCCCTCCCCCATAACTACCCAATAATTTATGTATTGTAGGATACTAATTTTTTCATATTTTAGCCAAGTTAAACAGGATCGAGTTGAGGATTCACTCTTTCTGGCAATATTCTAAATAATTTATCCATAAATGAAGTTTACACAATACTCTTTAAATATTGGAAGTTATGTACTTGACTTTCCAATATTAACACGTCTTATCTAACCAATCAGTTTCGATTTGTTAAATTTCTTTTTTATATCTCAATTATTTCATGCATTTATCATAATTTATAAATCGAATTTGGTCAATAAATTAAAATTTTTATATTATTTTTAGAAATGAAAACCTGAACCAAAGGGAAAATTCCTTAGGAAAATGAAAAACCAGGGATGACGTTATCAAGCACTTCCTCTACGTGAAGGAGAAGAACGGTCCAACTTCTGAGACAAAGCGATTTATTACCTGTTCTTCAAGTAACAGCTTCTGGTAACTTTTTAAAAAGAACCTAACTCAAATATAGTATATTTTTTCAACTTTTTTTTCATAGTAAGCAAATATTGCAGATAGTTCCCTTAAATGTTATTCATTCAAAAATTATAAAGGCAATTTTATTTTATTTTTGGTATGCAACTTAGAAAAGGTTTATGTTATTTATTTATATGTATTTATATTTTTTTAAATTTATATATATAAGAAGATTTATTTATATATTTAAGAAAAGGTTTTTTTTGCTTAGTGTGTAGTGTACCTCTGTGGATTCTTCTTGCATTAAGGAATGTATTCTAGGCTCACTATTGTTTCCATAGCTAAGACCAGGTTTTCCCATGATTGGACTTGTTACCTTTCAAAGAAATATATCAAAATATATTGACAGATATTTAAACCTTAAGAAGAGCCAATTTTTTTATAGGGCATGTTTAATCACGTGTGCAGTTTATGAGATCAGTGAGATGTTATTTATCAATATTTTTAAAAATAGTATTTATTTATTTATTACAAACTATTGTTTTCTGAAAATGTTTAAATATTTTAAAAATTAAGATTTAATTTCCTTGGTAAGTTTTAAAATAATTTTTTATGATTATCAAAGCAGACAAGGGAGGGCTTCCATCTGACAAGTATGAGAATATATTTTTTCCGAAGGATCAGATGAGAGAAAGGAAAACGACTCTAGCACCTATTGACAAGCGAAGAAAAAAGATCAAATTGATGAGAATGGAGCACGCAAAGAAATCAGTTACTGTTATTGGATCTACAGAAGATGAGACTATTCCTAGTACCTCAGAAGTTGCAAAACATTCAGCGTTAGTATTCTTTTCAGAATCAAGTTCTGAGTCCGACACAGAGAATGAATTCACACCTGTTTCGAAAAACAAACGACAGGATCAGACTATTACTGTTGCTAAAGAAGTTGTTGAGGAAACCATGAGAACTGCTCTGGCTTTGGATATATCAGCTCATAAAATGACTGCAATACTAATTGAGTTGGTTACAGAAGCAGAAGGAGATCCTAATGAATCCACTTTCCTATACCTCCGCTTTCCCATACCTTAGTTTTTTGAATGAAAATAATACCATTAACCGAGATGCAGACAATACAAAGATTCTCATACAAAATGAGATTAAACATAATAATAAAAAGGTTCAGTTACACTTTGATGGAAAGCTCATCAAGATTAATATATGTGTTACCAAAACAATAAGCAAATTCAACTGATATTTTGTGATAACCTACCTTACAATATTTCCAGGATTTGATAAAAGCTCACGATGATAAGGTAGTTGACAGAATCTGCATTATTTTAAGAGCAGTGAGAACTGATCATCTACTTGGTGCTCCAGGAATTTCTTTTGAAACAGGACTAAATCAGTTATTGCTATTAAGTTACAGTTATAAACAGTTATTGCTAAGTCAATTCTGACAGAGTTTGATGTTGCCAACTCTAATGAGACTGTCTCCAATGACATGAAGGAGTTGGCAAGAAAGCTAATGGAGTGCCCTAAACCCAAGGCCTATGACTTTGATAGAAGGAATAATTCTGGATTTATTAAAAAAAAGGAGAAGTTTGTCCCGTTTAGTGAGCCACCTACTCTTGCTGATTATGTAAGTTCTAAGTCTTGGCTAGTTTTTGATATCCTGGAACATAATGACGGCAAGTCAAATGGCTCATATTTCCTTTTGCAGCGCGGAAAGTTAACCCCTGACTCCTTGGCTTTTCAAGCTTTTGTCAAAAATTTGGCTGTAGTAAATGATGTTGCAGAGAAAGCTGTAAGGGCAGTTGAACTGACCAGAAAAAGAAGCTCTAGAAAAAGCTTTTTGTGAAAAGTAAAGTTGATAAGTCCCTTTCGAGAACTAAAGCTGCTTACAAGGAGGCTGGTAAGCAACCGACTCTATCAGAAAAAGCTTAGTCTCATATATGAGGAAAAGGCTTTGAGGAAACAGAAGTTTTCCTTTCCAGTAACAGTGAACTTGACAGCAGTATTGATATTGTTGGAGAGAATGATGTTCTGAAGACTCTGTGGGCAGAAAATGAGGCCCTAAACAATGCTGAAGCCTAGTAAGTTTTTTTCATTGAATATATATATATATATTTAAAAGTTTCATATTTATGCAAAAAGTACGTGGAAGGACAAAAGAAAAATCCCTCCCCTTTCTAGATAAACAAGAATGGGAAAGTCTACAGCTCTCTCCCCCCCCCCCCTTCATCACCTAAAAATTTGTAAATTTTCCTAAACATTTAAAATTTCATTCCTTAATTCCAAAAAGTACACTATTGAGAATTATTACTGAGAGGAGGGGCCTGGCACCCCTTCGGAGCAGAGGGCGGGTCTCAGCCACAAGATGCAGAAATGTGTTTTTAAATAGGACATCTACATACTTAAGGAGCTTGCACGCAAAATTTTAGGTTGCTATGACTGTTGTATTATCTTGCGCCATAATATATATAGTTTTAGTGATTGACTATGTTTTCTCGCGTAACTCTTAAAAAAAAGTTTGGCGCAATATGAAGCAATAGAGCTAGGAGCTTGATTTTTTATACACATTATCTATACACGGTCAAATATAAAATGTCATATACATGTGTATATTAAACTCAGGTCTCCAGATATTTGGAAATCTGTAAAATTTCAAAATTTGTAAAAAATGTCTTCTTGGGTGAGATAAAATTTTTTTTTTTTTCAAAAATAAAAATTATATCCTAAAATCACTTTAAATTTATCAACTTTTTAGCTTCCATACATATTAAAAAGAAAAAATTGTTGAAAAATTAACACCCCTAATAAACACGCTGCACATTTTAAAATAATTTAGCCGGAGGGCTTGCCATCACAGCATAGTTCAAAACGTGCGTGCTTTAATTGGTTTAAAGTTACGTAACTTTTGGCTAAACAATCTTAAATTAATAAACTTACAGAAGTTAATAACGGTTCGTAAGGAAACAATTCGAGGGCTTGGAGCCAGAACGGCGCACAGTGGAGTACTTGTATGACAAAACCGCTCAAAAATATTTTATGGATTTTTTTGACTTTATTAGTTTAAAACACAGAATTTTATTAAAATTAAATGTTTAATTAAAAAAATAAAATTTTTTAAAGAGTAATTTATTATTAATAAAAAGACATATTCGCTTATCAAAGCTTCATGCTGAGATCATCGAATTGACTGCTTCTTTGGAAAAAGGCAACGTTTTTTTGTGCCGTTTTGATCTAGAACTACTTATGTATGGGTCTGAACTCAATAGCAGCCTATTTAATACGTCTGTATTGCAGTCGATACGAGAAAACGTTCGACTAAAATTTTTTCTGAACTGCCGAAAGTGTTTGTTTCGGGCTTCAGCTGCCTCCTCGGATAACTGGCCGATAGGGAGGATTGCATGAGTTATTACTTCGGCACCATGCATTAAAACTTTATGCATGGTTGGAGACATAGGATACCAACCATACAGATTGATATACAGTTTCATGAGCAAAAGCGTCGAATTTAAAAGCATCAATTTTATATCCACTTGAAATGACTTCAAGAATAACGTGTGAACCTTTTATCAAATCCAAGTTAACACCAGTTATTTGTGAAAATGATTCCGGGTTTGAAAAAAATTTTCTTGACGTATTGCCGTCATTCGTATTTACAAACCCTGCTTTTGGTATATCTACTTGAAGCCCTAATTCTTCTTTGAAAGATGTTTGTATTTTCTTCTTTGCTTCTTTGACAATCTTTTTTTCCTCGTCTGATCGAGCTTGCCTCTTTTGTAAAGGTATTTTATAAGCTAAATGAAGAAGCGATTCAAAAAAGCGGATTTTGCGTGAAGAATCGAGAGTCCAAATGAGATGGTTACTGTATCGATTGGCTCTTTTTTCATCAATTTATTAAAATCTTTCGATGTTTGTCCACAAATGCAGCACCTCATAGTTGATGTAGTATCAGTTGCAGCGTTGCACACTTTACCATCTACCATTGTAAAAAGCAAGGTACGCTTTATTTTTCCAATTTCATTGGGCAACCTTGTTTCCCTGAGATTGCTTATTTGGTTTTTTACGTGCTCTATCAGGTCCATTGTTATGTCTTTAGATTCACTAATGAAACGTATTCGAATGGGCCTGCAGAACCTTAGAGACGAGGTTACTGGATTTTGCTATATGATTTTTTCCTGTTGGCCGTCAATTTTAACAATCATTCTCAGAGGTACTAAAGAACTTTGAAAAATATTTGCATCACTGTCGGTGTTGTTTTGAAATTTTTGCTTAAATTTTGCTTGTTGCGATACATCACAGCTCTATTTTGATATTAAAACCATATTTTTCTGTTCTTCAATTGAACACTTTTCTACAACCTCTGAGGCATATTTATATAAGCGTAATGTGGTGTGGTCAAGTAATGCTTGTAGTTGAATTTCAGCTTTTGTTTCGGTTACTTGTATCGATTCCTTATTAGGGTAACATTCTTTTTTGGCTTGTTGTATTATTGAGTAGCAGGGGTAAACATTTTTGTTTTTACTTTAAATAAGTTCCCACTGTTTTCTGGTAAAATCGCCTTCTACAAACAGTGCCAGTGCCTCTTGAGGTGTTAATTTATTGACAGTTACTTTTTTAAAAGCAGAGTTTAATGCTTTTCGGTATTTCTTTGCTCTGGTAGGCGTGACAGTAATATCTTTAATAAATTTTGAAACATCGGTATTTCCTGAAGTGTGCTGGCTCATTCTGGCTGCATACGTCAACTCATCAACAGATACCTGTTTGCGCAAATCCATTGTTTTTAGACGCTTGCTGCAATCACTTAGTTCTATAAATGATTTTGATGGTCGTCCAGGTTTCTGTCGAATGTTTATTGACCAATAAGGTAGCTCGATGTTTGATTTGAGCCATTGTTTATTGTTTTTTATGAAACTTTCTTGTTTATAACTTGCAGCTATCCATCTTTTCTTGAAATCGCTCTTAAGGAATTTTAAAATTTTTGGTATGGTACTTTTTTGATCTATTGGATATTTCATAACTGTTATAAGGTGTTCTTCCAACAACGATAACTTTTCATCAAATTTTTTACCTTTACAATTTTTCATTATTTCATGTAACTCTCTTTTAGTGAACAACTTTTTGACTACTGTCGAATCTACATGATAAATAATAAAATAAGTAATACATAGTGGTGTGTCCTTAATGAACGACAAATAAAATATATTTTTTTGTTTGAGATTTTATAGTTTAATAAATTAGATACAATTTAAGATTTACGTAGTTTGGTTAAGTTTGTACAAAAATATTTAAAAATTAGACAACAAGAATTTATTTTATAGCTATTTCAAGACTTTTTACGAGATTGCGTATATTACGAAATAATTTACACACTATTTTTTAAGCGTTAAAATAAAAAGTGGCGGACGTTGGCGGATAACTTTACAAAAGTATCTGATTGTTTACAGCCTATAGTTATTGCTCGTAAAAAAATTATAACTCGACAAGACCATACTTGTTAACAAAAACATTATCTTATAACTTTATATAAAAATTAAAACTCAAATAGCCCATCATAAAAACGTTTTATATTATGCACAATAACAACAGAAATTTAATGTAATTTTTTAAAATATAGGTCATACTTTCCTCTGCCATAATTAGCCGTTTATTTTTTCAATACTGAACAATATTATAATACAAGCTGCAATAGCAAATGTCATAAATTTTTGAATTTTTTTTTCCCACGAAATTTCAAATAACAACACCACGTTCTGAACAAAAATACGACAAAAGGAAAAATCGAGAATTTTCTGTTACATAATCTAATGAAGCAATTATCTAGCTTGAAAATAAAAAAGTTAATAAGATTTTTATGCGAACTTGATTTCTTGACTTTTTAAGCGATTTTGTCACACAAATACTCCACTGTGCGGCGTATGTACACTTTTCAACATTCAAGAAAAAACGATTTGAAATCTACAATCATGCATCAAAGATTTAATTCGTTACGGAATTTTATGTTTATAATATAATGTCAAAAAAACCTGAAATTCCGTGACGAATTAGATTTTTTATGATTTTGAAGATTTCAAATCGCTTTTTCTCAAAATGTTGAAAAGTGTACATACGCCGTTCTGGCTCTAAGCCCTCGATTTATATGCTGATTTAAAATTTAAAAAAATCCCGGAGCATCAACAATTTTTACAACGGGCAAGATTCCGGACTCCGGGTAAAATAGGGACTTTGACTTCAAATCCCTAGTAACGGTTTATTTCACATTTATCGTGTAGGTATATGGGGCTTAGTGATAACACGAGTTATGTCTTTTTCTTGCCATTGGTATTTGCATTTATATTATGCTTTACGACTTGAATGAATTTATAAAAATAGATAATTTGATTGTCTGGATGAAGAACTATATAAGAATTAAAGTTGTACTAATTGTAAAACTAAAATAAAGAATTTTTTTCAATATTTCTCTTTTAGTTTAAACATAACCACAGCAAATATTTTAAGACTTAAAAGCATCCTAAGACATACGAACAAGATATTAAATTCAAAGTTGTATCGTGTTTTCAATTCAAAACATGTCAGGTCCATCTAATTCCTGCATATGCTTTGTCCATTTTTCAATCGATAATGTAAAAAATGCAAGCTCAGTTTATATTAGAGAGGATAATAGTTTTATTCAGTAGAACCAGTTTTATTTCTTTACTTTTATAATATTCATCAAGACTTTTTAAAAATTTGTTATAATCATAAATATTTAATTTTCTCAGTTATATATAAATGTCACATTTCAAGTTTTGATTAGTAGCTCCTCATATATTTATCATAAATTTTTTAGAGAAGTATAGGGCGCTAACGCCATGTTGCACTTCGAGTTTCTTTGCAATTACTTTTTATTTTAGCAAAGTGTGAAGTAGTGACCGAAAACTTTTGGTATCTTTTTTGGGGGAAAATTTTCATTTTTGTCGAAAGCAACGTGTACGCTTTACCTTAATACCGGTTTTAACTACAGTGTAATATGCTGTTAGACTGTTTTTACGGTTTAATATGCTGCCAAATGTAAATTTATTGTATTTTCTGATAAGATTAACTTAAACTACATGAGTTTTTTTTATTACTTAATTATATTTTTTTTATATAATTTTTATTTTTGCTTCATCGGCTGAATCATTTAGGGATTAGCAAAGCCTAGTGACTGACCTATATAGGTAAAACATGCAGGGAGTGTATATACATTAACTGGCATACATATATGTATAGTATTTATAACAAATAAGAAACACAAATAAAATGAAAAATGTAACATTAAAAAAATTAAAAAAAGGAAATCATCCAGCATATTGTCGCTAAGAGATCATAGGTCTTCAGCTACTACCCGTGCCTAATTTGAAGAACCTAAACACAAAAATATTTACTTTCACTTTATTGGTTTAGACATTGAAACAGGACTTCCTTAACGTTTAAGATTTTAACGTAGAGGAAGCTTAAAACTTTCTTATGGCTTTTTATAAAATGTGTTCTTTAGGGTTCTAAAGGGTTTATACACCTAAACTTAGTTTCTTTTAGGGCGAGGAATTCCTTTGGGTGTAGAAACAAGGTTTACAGTTTTGTAGAACTCGTTTTTTTTCTTCTAACTTAATCTAATTAAATTCAATTCTTACTAAGAAAAGTAAAAAGAAAACTATATATTTTTATTAAAAGTTAAAATAAATATTTACAGACGCTGTGATATTTGATTAAAAGAAGTAGGCTTTTAACTTTTAAAGTCATGATTTTAACACGTAGTTAAGAAAAAATAAGTGAAGTAGCATTAGTAATAATTCTAATAATAGTTTTAATAGTGTAAGTAGAAACAGGTAGGGTAAGAAAGTAGCAAGAATAATATAAAAAGTGTTTTGACTGGATTTTATAATATTCTTTTATCAGAACTTGATATGATACTTAGTTAAAAATAATATATATATAATATATATATATATATATATATATATATATATATATATATATATATATATATATATATATATATATATATATATATATATATATATATATATATATATATATATATATATAT
Organism: Hydra vulgaris; assembly: GCF_038396675.1. NCBI lineage: Eukaryota > Metazoa > Cnidaria > Hydrozoa > Anthoathecata > Hydridae > Hydra > Hydra vulgaris. The sequence continues at coordinate 45,442,066 of NC_088934.1, read as the reverse complement.
GAAGAGCTTAAGTTTGCTTCAAAGGAACCTAATAATAGTTCAAAGATAAATGAAAAATAGAAATTCCAAAAAGGCAATAATTTGTAACTCAAAATTGCAAAATTTGGCATTAATTCAAATCCTTAAAATCATATCCGCAAATGCTCTGTGAGTGTGAACTTAACTAACTTTACTTTAAGTCCTTAACGCTCAGATTAGCTTAAGTTTTATTTTAAATAAATTCACTCCCAACAGGAAGTTGGGAGTTAACAGAAAACAAAGAAAAGATTTAAAAAGCGAGAAAGTGCTTTGAAGCTTAAAGTACTGTAAATTACACGATTCAGGAAAAAAATAATAACGGAAGAGCATTAAACAAAGCACTACGTGATAAAATGAAGCTTTTTGAATTTTTTATATTTTATTCAACAGTTAATATCGTCTTTTTTTTCAACAAAAACTGCAAAATTTAGTTTTTTAAAATTTACAGGCAAATTTACCGGTAAATTATGGGAATAAAAGTAATGAAAATTGTTCAAGGAAAAAATCTAGATGAACAGTTGTCCTTATGATTTTATCTTAATATCAAAATAAGAATATTTTCAAAATTTTATTGTTTTTACAATATCTTGTGAAAATCTTTAAAACTTTAAAAAATACTAAGGAATAATGACAAATAAGGTTAAACTTTAAAGTTTTACACAATTTTTAAAAGTAATATACAAAACTGATACAAATATAGCATCAACATAACCTCAGTGCTCACGCTCAATGTCTGATCAACTTTTTGTTACATTGTTAAAAGAGTTTTTTAAACAACCTATTACACTTTTTTACATTTTTTAAACAATCTATCACACGCTTTTACCTTTTTAAATCATAAAAAAAACAACCGTTTGTCCTAAATTAGGTATTTCTACAATATTTTTAGTAAATTTGTCCAAATAACATATCAACAATGTTTTGTAAAAAAACTTATTTTTGATACATCAAAGAATATTTAATTCAAGTTTCTAAATTGGTATATAATTTGCAAAACGTTTCTTTATTTAAGAGGCTTTGCGTGCTCTACTTCAAGGTATTGCTGTAATATGCTTTTACAATCTGCAAAACATCAGGCAGATAAACAAATTAATAGTTTTTAATGTTTTAAATATTCTATAAAATACATATTTTTCTATTTATATTATATCTTATATTATTCTAAATTATTTCCCTAATTTTTTACTTAAATCCTTTTACTTTTAAATTGCAAATAATTTAACAAAAATTACATTTAACAAAAATTTACATTGAAGTCAATATGTAAATTTAAAATATAAATAATAGAATTACTTGCTGATAATGTCAGGTGCTATCAATTTGCAGTCTAGACTACCAGTGAAATATGTATATTATGAACATTTAAAATAAAATAGTTTAAAAAAAAAACATTGTCAAATAAATATCACCTGATAATACTAACGAAGATCATGAATTTGTTGCTCTAACACTGCAATATCAGATAAAAGGAGATCAGTCTCATTTTTGTGAATTACAAGTTCCTATCAACAAAAAATAAAAAAATAAAACCAAAAAAAAAATTGATTAAAATAAAACAAATCTGCAACATGCTCAACAGCAAGAAAAAGTAATAATAGTAGGATAGCCTGTTGGAACCCCAATTGATATGTTGAATCATTATGCATTGTACTGATAAGTAGTAAACGATTATAAAAGTATGCAACATAGAAGACTCAGTAAGTCAGAATAGAAGTGTTCATCAACATAACAGCATAATGATAATGTTTAGCAGAAAACAACTAAGTAAATAAATTAACTCACATAAAGGCTGCAAACAATGCCTAATTAAGTTGCAAATTAATAGAAAACAAGAAAAAAAGTTAAAAAGTAAGAAAGTAGCTGACAGAAGACTTAAAAAACTGAAATAAATAAGAATCAGGAAAACATGAAAATAGAAGAAAAATTTAAAGCTCCAATGTATAAGAAATATAACATATGTTGATCACAAACCAACAGTTACACTAGGCGGATGCTTAGTGAACTTTGTGGAATGATGATAACGCAAGATTTTTGTTGATGGAACAAGTGCTCATTTGAGTAGTGACCATGGTAGTATTTGTAGAAACAAGAAAGAAATGCAACCTTACGACAATAGAACAACAATTCTAGTGTCCAAGCTAGAGTAGGTGTAATAACACTTAAAATGTGCTTTTGGACCTTGTCTAAATGAGAGAGCCTCATTAGAAGAACCAGCTCAAGTATGACAACAATATTCCGTACAATGAAGATAAGAGATTTATAGAGGTACATAATTAGGAGTGAAAAAATGGCCAGTTTAATAGAAGGGCAACCTTAACAGATACCAAGTTTGCATAACTTGATTTCCATGAGAGATTAGTAATGAACCATAACTTGTGAAGATTTAAAGTAGAGGACTTTGTAAGATTGTCGTCATTCACCAATATAAGATATATAAACATATAACATACATTACAAGTCAGCTCTTAGCACTCCCACATTTATTCATGTTTAGCTGTCTGTTCAAAGCATTTAAAAAGTTACTACTTCTAAATATTACAATATAATATAAAATTAATATTTTTCTCTCCTTTTTTTAAACATCTTCACTTCCAACAAGCTTCCAACCACTAATTAGAGTTGGAAGTTACTGGAAGAGAAAAGATGAAGATTGTAGAGCATGACAACGATTGACAGACGACTTAAAGGATTGCAAATTATATGAATCAGTTAAGCAAGATGAACGAAGCAAATTCCAAAGGACTGATGTTCGAGGAAAAAAACTAGAAGAATAAGAGTTTTTGGAGCACTTAGGAACAGTCACAGAAAAAGGATGAGACTTAATTGAATGACGAGTAACAGGAGAATGAATTTTAGTAGATGGCACAAGAAACGCTAGCTCTTTAGAGCAATACCCATTATAGTATTTGTAGAAAAGAAAAACACAAGCAACATTACGACGATGTGATAATGGTTGGAGGTTGGCTGCAAGAGCAGGTCCAACTATGTTTACAATGCGTTTTTGCACCTTGTCTAAAAGAAAAAGGGCATCATTAGATCTGCCCCAGATATGGCAACAGTATTCCATACAAGGCCGGATTTGAGATTTATACAGATAGAGAATAGAATCCAGAGTAAGAAAGTGTCGAGCTCATTAAAGAGATGTAACCTTAGCAGATGCTAATTTTGCACCAGATTTGATATATGGTTTCCAAGAAAGATCGGTAGTAAGATTTAGTCCTAGAAGATGAAGGGTAGATGACTCATTGAGTAGATTACCGTTCATAAATATAGGAAGATCTAAATTATTGCGATAACGATTGGCTTAAAAAAATTGGGTTTTATTTAAATTAAAATTCACCAGCCACTGTGAGCCCCATGCTGTAGCAGAAGTGAGATCCTTTTCAAGCTCAAATGCCCCCTCCAAGCAATTAGAGTGTTGCCATTAATAAAGCAATCAGAGAGTGTTGGCATCGATAAAGCAATCAAAGAGTGTTGGCTTTGATAGGCAATATTGTAATAACTAATATTATAATATAATCTAACTAATTAATAATATAATAAATATTGAACATTTTAAAAATTTTTCAGTGTTTAAAATATGCAAATGAGAAACTTTTTCCAAACATAATATTATAACTTTAGAAAAAATTATAAAGAAAAAACTCCATAACTTTTCCCAAATACACCATATAGAGAAAACTTATGAAAAAGACCAACATATGTGAAGAGCAATAGACCTTGACTCACAGCATTAATCAAATGCACAATAAAACCTTTATGTTTATATGGTTAACAAATCAGCATTGGAAAAAAGGATCAAAAAAAGTATTGATTTTCAGAGAGAAAATCGTTGGGCTCACGACAAGATATTAGAAGTTTGTAAATTGAGGACTGAAAAACCAAATAATAGTGAGTAGACTGGTGATTAGGTTTTCAGAGCAATTTTCAGAGTTTTTAAAAGTAGAAACAACTTTTTTTTACAGCAGACATGTAAATAAGATTTATTTAAGCCATTCTTAAATATTTACGGAAAGAAAATTTTGGAGCACTGTGATAGGAAAGTTGTGCAAGGTGCACTGCAAGGTGTAGAAAAATATTCAAATTACAAAAAACTTTGACAACAGAAGCCTAGCTACCAAAGCTTTTCAAAAACTTTTCTACCAGCCAACCATTGAATCAGTATCATTGAGTAGAGTTTTAGAGTTGCACCTTCTTTAGGAAATAAAAAAAAGAGTTACATAACCAAACCAAGGACACAACAAAATTAAACAGACACAAACAAAACCCCATGAGTCAAGTCAAAAAAATTCAGTGTTCATCATCTTAGGCAGGGAACAATATAAGACAATTTAAGACCTATTAGATGAAAAAGAACTACAAGTTGAGAAAATAATTTATCTTTGCTTACCTATAAAATTTTAGGCTAGGAGGTTTTTTAAAAAAACAGTAGTCAGGATGAACTTTATATTTGCCCAAAATAATTTTATACATTCATACAAAATAATAAATATATTCATACAATGAGATATTATCTATAAACTTGAATAAACCAAGAGCCTTATAGCTGGCAAGTATTTTATATCAAAGTTAACTTTTCCCAGCTTTTGCCAAAAAAAAGTTACAAAGCAGCAGAACATGTAAAAAGTGAACTACATGTTTCATTGATCACAGCCAGGTCAACATATATTGCTATAAATAGAGACGTGATATATAGTATCTAAGATATATTGTATATATATCATATATAGCAGGTTTGTCAACAAAAAATTTAACTATGTTTTAATAACTATTTTTATATTAAATTTGTTACTATATGACATTACTCTTACTTGAATAAAAAAACTTTTAAATTTCACAATACTCAAAGTAGGAGTTACTTAATTTACTCCATCTAATCAAAACCAATCCACATTCTTTGCACATGAATTAATATTAATTAAGTGTGAATTTAGGTAAATACTACAACAAAAATTCGAATTGAAAGATTTTTTACTCGTAATGGAGATCTTAAGATAATATAAATATAGTGTACAAGTTCAAAAAAAAAGTAAGACTATCTCACGCGGGCTGAAATCAAAGCTGATAAAAAAGTAAGACCATCTTAGGAGGGCTGAAATCAAGAATAAAGATAATAATTGATAATAGGAATTTTACCTGTAACTTAAAACTAGTATAAAAAGCTATATTAAACATTAAGTAGATACTAAAAAAAAAAAAATATTTAAATAAATAATATAAATTACAATTTCTTGGTGTCCTAATACTTTGGAATCCTAATCCCTTGTTGTGGTGGGTTGTTGTGCTGTGTTGAATTATAATATTTTATGAAAAATTAAACAATATTATCCAAACCATGAAACAATTTTTAAAGCATACTTTTTTTATCAAGACATTTTCTCTTGCCATGCGCATCTCATCAGGTAACATAGATGAGGATACTAACTAGACAAAAAAAACAATGCTCAACCTTGAAAAAACAATGCATTAACCGTGAAAATTTAAAGAAAAACTCGAAAAATAAAAACAATTTTAAATAAAAAGAAAAATGAAGTATGTGGAAAGTAAATATGAAAAACTGTGGTTATTTTTAATATCCTGAAGAGAACTAATAGAAAAAAATAGAACGCAGACTGTAGAATGAAAAATTCAGTCATTTAAAATAAAAATAAGAAAAAATTGTATGAAAAATATAAAAAATGTAATAAAAGTAAAAAGAAAAAACTTTAAAATGTCGATTTGATTCTCGAAACAGATTATGTATAAAATTATTTTATCTTTTGTTTAGTTGCGTATGTTTTCTTTTTTAGTTTGAGATTTTTTTAAAAATATTTTTTAGACTTATAAAACTTTTATGGCTTCACTCTTATTCTAAAAAAAAAAAATTTAACTTACTTATCCAGTTTATACTTAACTTACTTATTCAGCTTATGCATAACTTATATGAGTAAAACATCATGTAATTGGTTAGTAAAAAAAGTTTCCTGATTATGTCTGAATTATTTAACGTTTATTTATTTTTTTAAACTTATCAAGTTATTTTCCCTTTAAAAGTTAATTGCTATAAAAACTTTATGATACACACATTTTTATTAAAGGAGTGATTAGGAGTGGAGTATTTTGTGCTCATAAGCAATTTAGCTGTTTTTCTTAACACAATTGCTTGTCTAACAAGAGTCATGTATAAACTAAATGTTGTAAACCTGATTTGAACATTAAGTTCTTTTCATTTATATTGGAAAAAAAAAAAGAAGATAGTTCAGAGACAGTTGAACAGTAACTTTATTATCATTAATGCTTACTATGTCAAACATCATTTTTTTGCTGAATAAACAACAAAACAAATTAATTATTGATAATGAAGATATTCCAAATATTAGTGATAAAATTGAATTTTAGAAAATCAAATAAACTTAAAAAAATAGAGATGATGGTATATATAAAACCAGTGATAAAATTGAATTTAAGAAAATTAAATTAACTTTGAAAAAAACATAGATGATAAAAAAAAATATATATATATATATATATATATATATATATATATATATATATATATATATATATATATATATATATATATATATACACATATATAACACCTATAACTAAAAAGTAACAAAAGAAAAAATCTCACTTGACAAAAACCTGTTTTAACGCGATCAATATTCAATTTTCTTTGTGACATTATTAACGAATGACTCTTCTCATGACTATCTTGAAATGATTTGTATTCTTTTTGACTGCCATTTTGAATTACTTGAATCTGATTATTTAAATTTTCAATCTTTTGTTTGTTTTCATCAAACTCAATATGCTGAAAAATAAAATGCAATAAGAATAGTAAAACTATGAATTTATATAAAATTAATATTTTGTATTGTGTATCCATTTTTGTGCAATTCACTTCATAAAGATCTTAGTTAATTGAATTATAATAACAAAATAATATAACCCTTATTTGTTTAAAAAAAAAATATAAAATTTTAATAAAACTTCATGGTTGTTTGCAACTTTTAGCTTGGTTTAAATCACATCAGCTTAGAGCAAATATGATGAGAAATTCTTCATGTCTGAGAAATTCTTCAAGTCTTCAATATACTCTTCAGTGCTTTGTTTGCTATACTTGCTATATTAGAATTATTTAGTAATGTAGTAAGTATTGTAATAACTAAATAATATAGTTATTTAAATGCACACTATTGCTACAAGTTATTTGAATACACACTATTGCTAGAAAAACAACAACTATTATAGACAAGATCAAACCTCCCCATGTATGAGGCAGCCAAAGATCAAACCTTACCCATTATGTTGCAGCCAATGATTAAATCTCACCATTTATGTGCCAGCAAAAGATCAAACCTCACAATTTATGTTGCAGCAAAAGATCAAACCTCATTATGTATGTGGTAGCCAAAGATCAAACCTCACCATGCATGTGGCAGTAATGCATTCGAATTTTTACTTTTCAAAGTATGTTTTATTAAAATAGGTTTACATTTATGAAATAGATTTTGGTGTAATTTGGTAGTAAAATAAATACATCCTTATTATTATAAAGTTATTCTTTAGTAGATATAAACAATTTTTACCTTGAATTGTTTTAATGATTTACAGACTAGTCTTTCTTCATCTATTTTATCCTGTAATTTCTTTATGTTGTTGTTGAACTCTGTTTAAAAGAAATATATAATTAATAATATTAAAAAATATATAATAAATGATATATTAAAAAAAGGTTTTGTAAAAATTATTTCTTCTTATAAGAAGACAGCAAATGAAAAAAGATAACATGTTCAAAAGTTTCATTTTATGTTAGCCGCTTCTTACGGATTTATTGGAAGCAACCTATTATCTATTCTGCACAAAATGAAAAATTTAATAAACTTTATTAAAGGAAAGAATAAAGTATGTGAAAAAAACTTCAATTATTTTGTCATATAAATCAACATATTTCTTCTAAAATAGGTAACAACTGTTTTCACAAACTTCTACTAAACAAGCTAACTACTGTATTATTAACTCTAACTAAAAAAGCTAAACAATATGTTTAGAATAAATTTCTAGAAGAGCTGTACACAACAATATATATATATATATATATATATATATATATATATATATATATATATATATATATATATATATATATATATATATATATATATATGAATATATATCTTATAAATAGAAAAGTCATTAACATTGAATTTTCTCTTATAAATATCAAAACTCTATATGGTCTGCATATACTTTCGATTCTTATTTTTGTACACAAGTGGAAACTTTATATACATCAAATACATTGGTCTTATTTTAGAATAAAATTTAGTTTTTGACTGTATATTATAAAACATTTTTATGTAGATAGCTTACCAGTTTGACCAGTGCTTTTTTAAAAATAACTTTTCCATTTGAGGAAACACTTTTCCATAAATTTAATTTTGCGTGGCAATGTTGCAAATGGAACCATTACCCTTTAGTTTACATTTACTTTATCACCTTGGGTTACCATTTATTGGATTTATATTGTTAATGAAACCTTCAACCTTTTATCCAGCATTTTTTGCTTTTCCGTATTTTTTGTTTTTGCAAAGCCAGATTTACCAGACAGCCAAGACAACTACAATCGGTTGAAAGCAGATGTTTTCACTGGATACTTTGACCATATTATTTTTTTATAGGTAAAAGATACTCCGAAACCTGCTTTTTTATCTTTCATGTTCATGAGTCACATTTCTTTAGAAACTATTAAAAAGGCAATTGAAAAATAAAACTCCTTTGTGTTTTTTAGCATCATTTTTGTTAACCAGCTTCCATCTGCTATTGCCATTTGATGTGGAAGATTGTTGCCAAGTTAAATCTTTATGGTATAAAAACCTGACTAGCTGTTGTACTTAATCATATATATATATATATATATATATATATATATATATATATATATATATATATATATATATATATATATATATATATATATATATATATATATATATATATATATATATATATATATATTAGAGTGTTTCTAAAAACAACTTTTTTTGAAAATATCTGATGGCACCCCCTAAATGTGCTCTATATAATAAAATAACATTGGATTTAAAAATATTTTGTAGGAAAAATATTTCTAGGGGTTGCTATGGACCCTGAAATATTAAATTGGTCCCGAATAATATCAAAAAAAATGTTTCAAAAATCTTATGTTGAGTCTCAAAGGAAGAGAAATTATATACAAATTTTAAAAATAATTTTATGAAAATTATTTTATGAAAAAAATTATAAAAAAAAATCATAATTAATAAATCTTGTTGAATTCCCCATTTTTGTTTTTAGTTAAAACATGTCATTTTCTGGTCACTAAAATCTAAAAATAACTAAAAAACTAAGAAATGAAATAATACATTAAACATGATTAAATAATTTAATTAAGACTATTAGTTTTATGAAAGTCATGGAAACTAATTACCTTAAACAAAAAAATATAAAAAAAACAATGCAGTAGTTATATAAAATAGTAGTTGTATATATAACTATATAACAATTAGTTTTTTAGTACTATTTTAACTGATACAATTTTAAATGTTTGTGAAAATAAAAATATTAATGATAACGAGTGATGCGGAAGTTATCGGACAAAATAAAAACATCAATAACTTATTTATAAATAAAAAAACAAACTACTATTATATTTTTTTTAAATAAAGCATTTATCTTTTAATAAAAACATTATTTTTTATATGAAAAAACACCACCATCTGCAATTGATCTCAATTTTGCTCTGACGCCTTTCATATGCGACTGTAAAAAGTTTAAATCAATTTCTTGTAGTTTTAGTTTAATGCGATCAATCAAAACTTGCTCTGTTGAAGCTTGCCAATCTCTCTCGTAAACCTTCTGTGCCAAATGTCCCCAAAAATTTCCAATTGGTCATGCTTGAGGCACATTTGGGGGATTGGATTTTTTATCAACGTAATAGACATTTTGGTCCATCCAATTTAGAGAATCTTTAAAATAATGAGAACTTGCTAAATCTGGCCAAATTAAAAAGTTTAAGTCTCCATGATACTTGTGAATAAATGGAAGAATTCGTTTTTTTCTAAACATTCATTAATATAGATTGATGAATTGATCGCTACAGCCTTGGAAATGCGAAACAATGGCTCGGACATACCACGGTCAGATATGGCTATCCACATTATTAATTTTTTTGGAAATTTCTCTTTTCCTATAAAACGAACACTTTCTGGGCATGTCTTTTTGTTGTTTGTGTAGTATCCAGAATTTCCAGGCATGTTGTCCCCTGCAAAACAAAAGTATTTTTTGTCATCGATGACTAGAAGCGATTTTGTATTATAGGGTTGGTTAACTAGTTTCCTGCTTCTTTTCTTTGCCTTAATTTGTTGTTTTATAGTGTATTTTGGAGTCTTTTCACATTTTCTATATCTAATATTCATTTTTTTTAAGTGACGACCAATTGTCGATTGATTTACACCAAATTTAATACCTATTTTTCTCTGACTGACCCCTTTTCGATTGTTGACAAGTCTCATTAATTCGGCTTTCTTTTCTCTAGTCCAGGATGTCGGACGACCAGGGTGCTTTCTATCAGAAAACAATTGAACAGTTTTAAGTCTTTTTAGGTTATCATATATTGTACTTTAAGCAAATCCTTCCTTTTCAAAATGATTTACGATTTTTTTTTTTTAATATTAGGTTTATTTACAAAAAACATTTTAGTCGCTTTCGAAAAGATTCTCATTCAGCTGCATTTAACTTCATTTTAAATAATTGTGTTTCAAATAATAAAGTTTATATTTTATAGAACGTTTATGCCTACGCATAAAACCACAAAAACTAATTATTATGCTCAAATAATGAAATTAGGATTTGTCCGATAACTTCCGCATCACCCGTTAATAATAAAAATAACAATAATAATAAAAGTAATAAAAATAATAATACTTCCTTGCTATTATTTCACTGTTTTTAAACTTACTGTCTAACACTGCATCTAATTTTTTGTTAAGTAATTCAAACTGATGTTGTTCATTGAATAGAAGATAAGGGTATTTTTTACTGTTTAAGGAAAGAACAGACTAAAAAAAAAACTTATTATAATTTCAACAACAATAAATTTTGCAACTAACAATAATGACAATAATAAAAATAAAAAATAAACTTTATAAAAATAAATTTTCAAAAAATTTAATAAAATAAAAAAAGGAAATAGTTTTGTTTACAGAAATCTTTTCAAATTCTTGAAGGGTGCTGCTTCCATTGACAAACTAAAAAAGATAAACAAATTTTTTTGACCATATAAATTGAAAAGTAAGAAACAAAATATCAAATTACCATATTATCTTCTAACTGCAGAATAATACATTTTAACATAGCATTCTCTTCTGTCCTGATATTAAAGTAGGTGTTAAGAAAAACATTTCAAAAAGATTGGTTCCAAACAAACTTGTATAGTATAGTATACTTAAATTTAAAAAACTAATAATTACTAAAATTAATCAAAAACATAAAAAAACAAAAGTTTAAAAAAATCTCACTACTTGCTGCAGCAGATTTATTTATTTTATTTATTTATTATCACTATACCTACTACAGAGATTTTTTTTCACTCAGTAAAAATTCTTCATATTAAAGTATAAATTGCTGAAACCCTAATTCTTAGTTGATGTAGTTTTATAGAAGATACACTAGGTCCCTCTTAAATGCTAAATTCTACTGTAGCATTTGCAGCAGATTGTTTGTTAATTTGTTCTTGAACTACAAAAACATAATGGCTGATACAACTATGATAGCATTCTATGATTTAACAACTTAATTAATAAAAACAAATTACTTATTTGAAATTTGACAACTTCAGGTAAAGGTTGTATGGTTTGAAATCATTCCCTTAAGAGAGAACCATATAACAAGGAATCTTTAGTAATAAGGCTAAATTTTAAAATTAAAGGTGACAGGCTTATTGTTATTTTTTACTATTCAATGATGTCGACTCAAAATACATAAAATATATAATATCATAATAATATAGAAAAAAAGTTTTTTTAAAGTATGTCAAGTTAAGTCTCAACTTTTCTTCTGTTGAGTCTTATCTCATATTGACCAAGCTCTCTCTCTTTATCCATCAGCAAATATTGTTGTTGTCAGTGACTTTAATGGTCATCACACTGAATGGTTTGGCTCTAATGTCAGTGACTCTGCAGGCATTACAGCCCACAACTTTTGCCTTTCTCAACCCCTAACTCAAAAAGTCAACTTTCCAACTCATTTACCTTCCCTATTCGACTTATGTCTTGTTTCTAATCGTAGTAGGTGCTCAGTTTCTTAGGTGCTTCTGATCACAGTTTGATCTCTCCAAAACTATTATCTCATTCTTCTTTATCGTCTGAATCCCCTTATCATTATACCTCTTACAACTACCTTAAAGCTGACTAGGACGCTTGGTGGATGATTAGAACTAAAATGTATATAATTCAGTATATTATCTGGTATGCGGTAAAAGAACCATCGTTAAGGTTTTGCGTTAAATCAAAATAGTTAAGCATTTTTAAATTACATTTAATAGAGATAAAAAGATTGTTAATTTTAAAAATTTGTACAAAATGTTCCTTTATCATCTCCATTTCCTGACCACTTTTGTTCCTAAATATATATATTCATATATTTCCTAATATATATTTTCATAAACAAGACAAATTTTTTAATTTTTAAAACATTTTATTAATAAAAAAATACATGTTTCGATTAACACTAGTCATCCTCAGTTAAAATAAAATATTTAAAATTTGTTAAAATACCTATAGAGGCATTAAATAAAAAAAATACAAACTAATAATGATATAACTACAAAAATACAATAAAATCAATTAAAAAGTTTATCATGTCATACTAAAGAAATAGGAAATAATAAAAGAATAGGTTAAAAAGATACGCAATATGTATAAAAAATAGCAGCTATACAGAAAGTGTCATTTGTACATGGTTAACCTATTTATTCATACCAGGTTTTAACCATTCTATGAACATACTTTCTTTAAGTTTTAGCTCGAATTTAAAACAGAAAAATACTTATAACTTATTTGCATGATACAATTTTCATTAGCATGGAGATGTTTATAGATATGAGATTCTTTGTCCCTCTTGAAATGTTTAGATATGTGAGTCTTTCGATATAACAGGAGTTACATCCCGCACATACAAATGTATACACCACGAATGATTTGAACTCTAGAGGAATAGGATCTTAAGAAGAAAAGAAATTTTTAGTGAGGTAAATACTAACATAATATTTGCTGAATGGCAATATCTTTTGGCAATTGAATTCAGTCTTTTTTTAGTTGAATCAAATATTTTTCCCAAAAACAGCAGTTTAAAATAAGACAAAGATTCTTTGATTTTTGGTTGCGGTAGAGTATTTGAACTAATCTTGTTTAAATAGGAGTCATATATTTTTGAAATGAGCCAAGATGGATACATGTTTCTTTGAAATACTTTAAAGAGGTCGTTTATGTCAGAGTGAAACCCAAGTTTAGTACTATTAATTTTAAACGTTCTATCGATTGAGCATTTGATTAGACAAACTCTCTACGAAAATGGAGTGAAACTATAAAAATTAGTGTAAAGACGAGAATAGATTTTTTTTATGAGTAACTACCATTTCTCATAAAAAAAATCTATTAACTGAAGAATTAGTTTTGTGTAGAGTTACATCTAAAAAAGATATTTTTGAGATTACTTCTTGTTTCATAATAAAAAAAATAGAATTGTGTGCCATTCCTCCATAGCCAACCAATCACAAAATTGTTCCGCTTTTCTATATACTTTTTTCAAGTACTCTATTATTGCATTTATGAGTTTTTTTTTGTTTGAATGGGATTGTCCATAAATTTGGCAATGCTTAATTTATTTCATTAATAAAAGTAGACCATTTTCACTGTTGTACAGTGATTTTTATTAAAGCTAAACAGCTATTTTAATTTTTAGTTTAACATAAGACTCTGAGAGGGAAAACTTTTTTTGTTTGTTTGTTTTGCTTACAATTCAATTTTAAGTTGCATAATTTATGGATGATCCAAAAGGACTTGTAATAAAATAAAACTATTAGAAAATTCGATTTAAATAACAACTATCTGCCAATAATTTCAATTATTTTAATTAATTAAACTTTTAAAGATGTTAACCAACAAGGCTAAAGTTTATTATTCTAATTTTTTTTGTAATAAATGTTTTTCCATTTGGAAAAAAGCATTAAGTTGATTCATCATTGCATTCAACCATCGCACAATTTTTAGTGCCACTATTATATATGAATACTAAATAATAAAAAAATACTAGCTTAAAAAAAAACATTCATATACTGATATATATATATATATATATATATATATATATATATATATATACAGGTTTGCGGAGCTGCCCAATTTTTTTCACGGCTCCGCTCCAGCTCCCAGCAAAAACTTGGCTCCGGCTCCTCATAACATCAATAGAAGAATAAGATTCAAAAGTATACCTTGCCGTCTATTCATAAATTTTTTAATGAATGAAAAACAAACTATTACATTTTTTTGAAGAAGTCACTTTCATATACCCTTTCTTTTGTACTTGCAATTAATGCATTTGCCTGGTCATTTCTACAAAATTTTTTCAAAAAACCTTTTTAGCATCAAATTCCAAATTTAAAACGTTTTTCATTTTTTTTTCTGTCAATACACACTCAAAAGCCAAATGTACTCTTTATTCATTTGAAGAAAAACCATGCTATCAATCAAATCCGATTCCATATGACTTCTTTGGTCCGGAGTCAGAAATTTTAGGCCAGAAAACACCCGCTCCACGCTGACTTGCGTCATAGGAAGAGCAGAAGCAATCTGGCATGCTTTCTGGATCAACTCGGGAAACAGCTTTATTCCGTCCAAAACAGTTTCGCACTTCGAATTTCCATCATCCTTTTTCTTCATGATCTGTTGAGCAAGCCTTGTCAAACTTTGAATAGCCTCTCGGAATTCTTTTTCCTCCAATTGTTTATGACTAACAACCTCTTGGCTGCACTGCTTGCTTTTTTGCTTCCGAGCACGTTCCATTCAAACTCGCATCTTTTTTCTGGGACTCATTTCCGTGGATTCCTTTTCATTTTCCAAACCGCTTTCAGTACTCTCGCTAGAGTCATTTCCATGATGACCAATTCCACTCCCCTTGATTTCGAGCTTCGTTTGGTCATTGAGCTTTTTCTGGATCTTCCACAGACTCAATTCCACAGAATTGGTCATCATGGAAATGACTCTCGCTAGAGTCATTTCCATGATGACCAATTCCACTCCCCTTGATTTCGAGCTTCGTTTGGTCATTGAGCTTTTTCTGGATCTTCCACAGAGTGTCTCCAACAATCAACTGAAACATTGTAAAGCATTTTTAATGTTTTTAAATTTCAAACAAATTATAATCTATCATATTCTTGCAGTGAGGAAAGGAGAATGTCAAAAAGTAAAGTTAAATGAAACAGTATTTTGAATTTCATTAAATGTACGTAACTTCAAATTCCACTTTTCGTTTAAAAAAATAATAGATTGAAAACTGGGATAAAACCTGATGCTCTTCTACAAGAAGGCATTGATACTGCACATCTACAAAGACAGCAGCACAAAAAAAGGGATTATCGAACTAAAGTGATTCCCGATGCATCATTGAATCCCTGATATTCTTCCCAAAATCAGACATCTTGAATTCACCAGAATCTAGCTCCTTCAGAATTTCCCAAATGTAAATAAAGTTCCCAGGCGTGGGATCCTGACTCTGGAACTGCTGAGTTGTGACTGCCGGTTTCTCGAGGATTTTTGCAAGTTCCTCTATTTGCCTTCACTCGTAATTTAGAAGCATAAAGTCACGGGTTTTAAATTCCGCTTCCAGTGCAAACAGGACATCACGCATCTCAAGAAGTCGGCTGAGCATGTTGAATGTACTGGACCATCTGGTTGCATTGTCAATTATTGCAACCTGTAAATTTGAGTAATTTTTTTTTAAATTTAAATGTTTTCAACATTTGAAAACGCATAATTGACAAATGTTAAATTCAAACTCAAGTTCACATTCTTAGTAATATTCATTTAAAAGTTTTGAGAGTGATTTCGCTATCCATGAAGAACTGCACATTGACGCCAAGAAAGCTTCGATTATGTCTTGAAGCTCCGTCAACTTTCAGAAAAACCAGCTTTCCCTGTAGATTGGTTTTAAACTTAGTTCGCTTTTGTTGAGCCAAAGCCATGATTTGACTTCAAGCAGAATCCTGGTTGACTTTCTAGCCAAAATGTCTTGCCAAATTGCCAGTCAAAATTTTGATACCTTTACTGCTGAATAGGTTAAAGGGAACGTCATTTTGAAGAATCATCATGTTCATGCCTTTCTTGAAGTCCTCTTTCGAAATTGTGATGGTAACTTTGTTGAGAAAGCGATCGATGGGTGCTTGTACTTTTCTTGTCTCACTAGTCGAACCCTGATTTCCTCCAAAAATAGATGAGGTGTGTTTCTTTTCCTTTTCGGCCTTCAGTTTCTGCTCTCTTGCCTCAATAATTTTTGTCAAAAGTGTCAAATGTTTATTGACAAAATGGCGTTTCATGTTGGCGGTGGTTTTTTTTTCCGTTTCTCTTTTCCCTTGTACTGCATTTTGCATGTTGCACCGCAAAGTTTGCCGACTTCCTCCCTTACACTAATGTCAACTTGACAAAAAAACACGTTGTCCTCTTCGCGATAAGCAAACTATTTCAGTTCATCATATAACCTCTCGTCTTCTACGTTATCACTCATGGTTGCAATTTACAAATAACAGAAAACGCAGAAAAATTCCAAATATATATTAAACTTTATCTAAATATTGCAGGAGAAGAAAAGAAAAATACAAGATTATTTTTGGGTCATTGAATAATTTTGAAATAAAAAAAAATATGACAGAAGATAAGAATAAATATGGCACTTCATTTATTTCACAAGAATAAAAATTTAAAAATACAATACAAGCAAATATATGGTGGCGACCTTTTTTTTGAGATGGCATTTTAGACTAAACTTGTGAGTCATTATATTGTATATGAAATGATTTGTTAGAGACTTAGAGAATTTTGAGTTTTTCTTGAATGAAGTGCAGAGGTCGCCAAAAAAATGTCTCAAAAATTATTCTAAAATTAAAAAAAAAAAAAAATTTGTTCAGTTCAAAATTTTTTTGAGAGCTGGGATCCACTTTTTCTTGGCTCCGGCTCCTGCAAAAACTATCGGATCCTCGGCTCCCAGCTACAGTTCTGGCTCTGCAAGCCTGTATATTTATATATAAGCACAACTAAAAAAACACATCTAAAAAAACATATTTAAACATCTTACAGTATTTGTGTTAATAAGATAACTAATATAATATATAATAATAACACTGACCGGGAGGTAATCCACTGGTATTCAGAGTAATACCCCTCCTATAAAGACCAACGTATCAACAAGAAGTAATCCACAGGTGTTTGCACTGGTTGTCTCTCTTTCATTTCATTGGTGGAAATTGAGGATTGAGATATGACTAAGCTCACCAACCAACAAAAGAATTTTATGGTTTTGATGATTAACAAAGCAATTGAAGAGCTAAAGGATGACTTTATGCTAAAACTAAATAAACAAACTAAATTATTTGAAGTGAAATTGACGGAAAAAGATGCAGAAATAGCTGAACTTAACAAGAAAGTGAAAAGCTTAGAAGAGAAAAACGAACTTCTAGTTCACCTGCTGTTTATTACAGCCAAATTGCTAAGCAATTAGCCAAACCAGGTTCCGAGCTTTATAATGCAAGCATCGAAGTGTCAAAAAGTCATGAAAAACTATCCAGTAAAAACCCTAAAAATGTTGTAATTGTCCGTTTGGCTAACTCACAAAAAAGTACAAACAAGGACCGTATGACAGATGACGAGAACGTGGTCAATGAATTAATACCTTCGCTGAACAGACAAATAATAATAAAATCGACATTCAGACTAAAATCTAAAGTTGGCTTGGAAAACAATACATCAGAATCATTAGTTGTTGAATTTGAGAATGAAGTAGCACGAAATGAGATGTTGTCTGCAGCAAAGGAACTGTTAACAATTGAGGTATACAAAAAAGTATATATAAGACCTGATCGCACTCCTGATGAGCAGGCTGAATTTGCACAATTGAATAAAGAGAGAAAGGAGGCAAATGAAGACTCACAACACAATATTAATCTAGACCAGCCCCTTCGATTTATCATTAGAAGCGGAAAAACATTGATGGATGTGACCTATAGCACGCAGATAGAGATTGAATTGGAGGAGGAGTTGCCATTTATGTAAATAAAAATCTTACGAATATAGAAGTTGTTAATCCGCATTTTAACATTACAGATATTGAACAACTCTGGTGCTCAATAAAATGTAATAATTTTAAGTTAATTGTTGGTTGTATATATCAACCACCAAATTCTTCAGCTGATTACTTAAAATCAATTCTAAACTCAATCAAAACTGCTTTATAACTCAAAAGTGGAAAAAAATACACAGATCTTATTGTTGTAGGAGACTTCAATTTTCCTAATATAGAACGTACAGATGACGATTCAATAATTCATTTAAATGAAAACTCAACTGAGCATGAATTTATTAAAGTTTTAAATGATTGTTCTTTATACCAAACAGTAAACTTTCCAAAATTTAAACAAAGTGATTCTGTTCCTGCAGTTAACACCCTTGACCTTGTTTTAGCTTGCAATCTGAATTGCATAGATTTTCTTCAATGTGGTTCACAGTTAGGTCATTATGAAAAGGGAAGATACCATTAATACATCACTTGGCAATATTTTACTAGTTCTGGTGACAATATAGTATTCACAAGAGATAAGTTTTGCTTTAAAAAGGGTAAATTTACACAAATGATTAAGTACTTGAAACAAGTCAACTGGGTTGAGCTAGTTCATGATAAATCAGCCTGAGAGTGCTGAGTTATTTTTACATATTTATAATGAATCTTGTCGATTGTTTGCTCCTATTTTTAATAACAAAAAAAAGAATAGCCAACCTTGGCTGGATGCAAAACTTAGAAAGGCAACAATAATGAAACAATCTCTATTTATTCGAATGTGTATCAGCAAAGTCAAGAATCTTGAAAGGAATTCAACAAAATTTGCGCTAATGTTAAAAAACAAATTAAAAGATCAATTTGAGAATACGAAATGGATTTAGCAAAAAGAGTAAAGATACCACCTAAACTTTTATTTTCTTACGTAAATAAAAAACAAAATGTTAAATCCCAAATTAGAGCCATAAAAAATAAAAAAGAACAAATTACAACTGAAATATCAGACATTTCAAATATATTAAATAAGCAATTTAGGTCAGTCTTTGTAAAAGATGATGACCAAGCAATACCCAAGTTCTTGCAAAGATGTGAAAATCAGTGTGATGACAGTATATTATCTGATATGATTACCAATGAAAAAATACTAAAAATGTTAGAATGTATTGATGTATCAAAAGCGATGGGTTTTGATGAAATTAGTCCGTTTGTTTTAAAACTTGCTGCAGAAGGTTTTGTTGATCCGATTATCTACATTTTCAAATTGAGTTTTGACACTGGTTGTGTCTTTTACCATTGGTCTGTTGCAAATATATCATCTATTCATAAAGGGGGAACAAAACTTGAACCAGAAAACTATAGACCAATATCCTTAACTTCTGATTTGTAAAATGTTCGAAAAGCTTATTTGGGACATAATTCTAGAACATTTAGTTTTAAATAGCATTATTTCTAAAAGGCAAACTGGTTTTATTCCAAACAAATCATGCACAACACATTTGATTGAGACAATTGACACCATTACATACAAAGCTGCAAAGGGTAAACCGTTATAAGTAATATATCTTAACTTCTCAAAAGCTTTTGATAAAGTAGAACACAAAAAGTTATTGAAAAAGATTGAAGCATATGGTATAACAGGAAAAATATATAACTGGATTAAAAGTTTCCTTACAAATAGGAAACAAAGAGTTACTATTGGTAATACATTTTCAGAATGGGTATCTGTTACCAATGGCGTTCCTCAGGGTTCAGTTCTGGATCCAATTTTATTTCTCCGATTCATAAACGACTTGCCAGAAGTTGTGCGAAACACATTTAAAATGTATGCTGATGATTTGCACATTTAAAATGTAGCAAATTAATAGCCCTAGAAGATTCCCTTGATAAACACTCAGAAATACAAACTGACCTTGACAACATTGTGAAATGGTGCAACGATTAGCGTACGGAACTTAATTGCAAAAAATGTAAGGTGATGAGATTTGGCAATCAAAATGTTCTTCGAGGTATTGTTAAACCATACACATTAAATGTAAATGGAATGAATTATGACCTCTCAAACAGTGTAATAGAGAGAGATCTAGGTATTTTTTTACAACCGGATATGAAATGGAAATATCGAGCACAAGAATGTGTTAACAAAGCTTCAAAAATACTAGGTTTGTTAAAAAAGCCTTTGAAAGTAGAGATTGTTATATATGGATTTTGTATACAACCTATGTTCGACCTCACCTTGAATTTGCGACTCTAGCATGGAGTCCACCTAATCTAGCTGAAATTTTAATGCTAGAACTAGTTCAACACAGGGCCACAAAAATACCTTACTCAAATTGAATGCTTTGTTATAAAAAGCGGCTAGTTAGAATGGGTTTAACGACTTTAAATCTTAGAAGAAAAGGAGGAGACTTGATTAACTTATACAAGATAGTGAACCATTTAGAGTATGTCAATCTTAATGTCAAACCAGTCTTTAAGTCAAATGTTGAATTAGATGGCCCATGTTCCTCAACTAGAGGTCACAAATATAAAATCAGGATGCAGTGTTTCACCCCTTAGGAAATAAAATACTTGTGCATTGGTTAGCTCAAGAATACATTACTTCTCAAACAGAGTGTGTCAAATTTGGAATAAACTTCCGGATATTGTTGTAGAGGCCAAGAGATTAAACAAGTTTAAAGCAAGTCTTAATGAATGGTTTACAAACAATGAGAAAATATTGATTTAAAAAAAAAAAAAAGTACTGGGCTGCTATAGCTGAATGTTGCTACCTCTCAGCTTGTGGATAAGATTGACGCAGTTTTATCACTAACTATATATATATATATATATATATATATATATATATATATATATATATATATATATATATATATATATATATATATATATATATATTTATATAAGATATATAAATACTGAACAATAAATAAATACTGACTTCAAAAAATATGCAATAAATATGCATCAACCTAATACTTGTTGTCAGTTTTCATATTTAAGTTTTGTTGTTGTTGTTTTTTTGTTAATACTAATTACATTTAAAAAAAAGATTCTTGTCTATTGTATTGTCTAATTTTATTATTATTGTTATCATGATTAATAATATTATTTTATTATTATTTTATTTTTTACTTTAAATATATCCTTGAAAAACCTTTTTCAGAAAACATTCAAATAAAATATAGATAAAAAATATAACACCATTTCCAGACATGTAAATAACTACAAAACATAAACAGCAAAAATTGTAAAATTTCTTTTAGCCTGGACCTGCACTCTCCAAACCACACGTTGACATTGCGCCTGGCGGTGATACAGATCATGCGTTATAACAAGTTACTAATTTTACTAGCACATTAGCAACAAGTTATTCATCTTTATGGCCTCAACATCCATGTAACATACTAATGAATTCTTTATCATGGATGGCTCAACAACCACTTAGTTCAGCAATATTGGCCTCATCTGATAAAAATTGTAATAAGGTGGGCAGCGATCATTTCCTTAAATGCTAAACAATTAAATAGTATAATGAACTCAAGCTTAAAAACAGTTTTTTACTATGCATTGATGGAAAGATTAGATGCTCTATTTGCAATAAAAGAAAACCAGAAAGCTATTCAAAGAAATGGACTTCGTGCTCCATAATGCCTCGTGGTGAAACTTGCAATTAACTTGCAGTCAACATCATTAAGAAATAAAATACATAAGCATAAAGTTTCTAAAACCCATTGGTAGACTTGCAAACTTCTCAAACTCAGAAAAAGTGAGCATTTAAAAGTAAGTCTCGCAAAAAGTAACCATGCAGACTTAAAAAACAATTAAATGCATATCTAGAACGGCATACTATATTGTTAAAAATAACAGACCCTACACTGACTATCCTGAGCTTATTGATCTAAAGAAGTTAAATGGTGTTAATACTGGTATTGTTTTCATTCGTTGTGAAACATTCACACATTCAAACATTTGAATTTTCTTCAAACAATTGAAGCAAAAGTTTCCTTGGCTAGCATTGCTTGAGTCATCTTGAACTGGCTGTAAGTTATGCAGTTAAAGCATGCATTGTAATTAACCATTTCAAGTGCTTCATTGATACTCTAAATGCTCTGTAGAGCACTTGGTCTTCGAAAAACAAAAGAAAGCTTTTTGCAGCAAGGTTGGGCAAGTTAGTACATGGTGGTTTGCCTCATTATTTCAAACTGTATAAGCTGTTCTGCACAACTTGAAAACCTTCCATTTGCTTTCCATAAATGCTTCAATTGATTTAAAAGAAAGAGCTAAATTTAAAACCTTAACGCAGAAACCTGAAAGCGTGTCATTTCATAAAAATCTGGCATTAATTTATGATGCATAGGAAGAATTCAAATCAACTTCATGAAGTTCTACAATAAAATAATGTCACACTCGCAAAAGCAATTTACATAATCTGTTGTCTCATATCTATCTTAGAAGGATGAAATTTGGAGGAGATCCCAAGGTTTTTGAAGTCAAACTGGCTATTGAAAATGATATTTTCTAAAATGTGAATATGCCAGAAGGTAGAAATCAACCTTTAACTTATTAGGCCACCTTCTAAGTTTTCAAAAATTTTTGAAAACTTTGTCTGAAAAGACAAAGTCCAATTTTCTGCTTAATGATTTTTCTTCAACAAAACAGGAGTTTTGTGCCTTATTATTTTAATGTCAAAAACATGTATCTGCTTCATGTTCAGATAGATATGCAAAACATACTGCCAGTAAAACATACATCATCATTGATGTTCATCAGGATTAAAGGTTCTCCACTATAAAAATTTCAATCAAAAGAGTATGTAAAAGAATGGGTGAATGTAGGTAACTGAATAGCTGATTGCAAGGATGGACCATGTAGAAAAGAAAATAAATTAACTGGAATAAAATCATTTTGGAAATTATTATAGTGTTTCAAAATACTCATAACATTTTGATATTATCTACTGTTGTATTCAATACTTATTTAATATTGAACATAACTATTTCTTGTTTATGTTATTATATTTCTGTTTGAACACCAGAAATTAGTTCATTTCCAATTATTTTACTCTAATATAAACATTTAATTTAAGCATATGATATAAGCAAATAATTGTGGACAAAAATGTATTTCAATGTATATATATATACATATACATATACATATATATATATATATATATATATATATATATATATATATATATATATATATATATATATATATATATATATATATATATATATATATATATATATATATATATATATATATAATCTTTTATTGAAATAAATATTGATTTAAGTTTACAAAAAACTAACACTTCAATATTTTGGAATATGCTATTGAATGATTTCAGGTAACGTAAAGCGTAGAGTTAGTTCCAGCTTTATTTGCATCATTACGAAGGTGACAGATAAATTTTTGTGGATATGTGTTTAAATACATTGTTGATTTTGCAGATCTGGTATTAAATTTGGAAGTGAAATGTGAGTGATTGTTTTTATGTAGACAAAGTGTGATTGGATGGTTAGGTTTGTTTAAAATTTGTTTAAGTGTGCTGAGACATACGAAATCAAGATGTTCTTCAATAGGAAAGATGCCATAGTAGCTTGCATCATGTGGATCAAAACCAGCTGCTTTTTGAAGAAGGTTTTGAAAGACTTGCATCCTAGATTTAGTTTTATTGGTTGTTGAGGTGAGGATAACTACATTGTAAGTAAAGTGGCTAAGGCAATAAGGGGAGATGTTTGATCATAATGACTAGTACATAGATTAAAAAGAGAATCGGCTAAGGAGCCTTCCTTGTATCACTCCTAATAAAACATCTTTCCATTCAGTAGGGTTGCTGTTGAATATAACATGTTACGGTTTGAAAGCCACTTTACAATCCAGAATGATAACCATGATGGAAAGTTGATTTCAAGTTTGTGCATAAGAATAATGTGGTCAACGAGGTAAAATGCTTTTGAAAAATCAAAGAATAAAGCAGTTATTGAGGTATTGCGGTCAATAGTGAATTCCCAGTCATTAATTACTTGTATGATGGCATCAATTGCATTTCTGCCATGAAGAAAACCAAATTAGCTATTTGATAATAAATTATCTTGAACATACGATATAATATGTTTTGCAAGGATGCGTTGAACTATTTTGCATGTTACAGATGTTATGGAGATTGGTCAGTAGTTAGATGGTAGAGAATGATTATTGACTTTTGGAATAGGTATGACATTCTGATATATATGTACCATCTGAATGGCTTTCTTGCATAAAGCCATTCAGATGGTACAATGTATTTGTAAATACAATTGTTAAATATTATAACAAGGGGTTTAACTAGTTCAAGATGTGCCACATAGAGTAGTTAGCCAGATATGCTGTCATAATTGGCTGGTGTCAATTTGATGCGTTTGAGTTGTTCACTAACGTTAGAGAAGGTGAAAATAAGCAATTCTGGTGGAGAGACGACTTTTTTGAGATAAGGTGATAAATCTGGCCGAATAATTCCTTGCCAAGCTATATCTAAAAATTGCACATTCAGTTTTGCACCAAATTCAGTATCTGTGGGTAAACTGCGGATTGATAAATTAAATTGGGATTGATAGTCTGTGGGCATGTGACCGCATATTATTCTTACTATTGACATATTTATATTTATTTCTATAGTAAGATGCTTTCCGAATAGCAATTAGTCGAGCAATAATATCAGCAAAGGTGTAACCTTGGTCATAAAGACCAGCTTTGTGTAAACGTTGGCGTTGTTTTATGCAGCATATATATATATATATATATATATATATATATATATATATATATATATATATATATATATATATATATATATATGTATACATATATAAGTATATATATATATATACATATATATATATATATACAGTGGTGTACACTTGCGGTCGCCCGATGGCAAATGCCACTCAAATCTTTCGAAGGGCTACTGGAAATAATGTTTTGATGCAATTGAATCGCCCGGCCGGGCGACTATTAAAACTGGTTCATTTTTTAACTTATTACTTAAATTTATGTTACTCATTCAAATTTATTTTTTGCTGCAGTTTGCATTACTACATTTAGTAACATTTTTGCCACTAAAGGTAAATTTGTTCTTTTGTTTTCGAAAGACTATTACTTTTTCTCAACAAAATATTAATTTTTATCAATGAAACAGCTTTTGATAATTTTTTTTTTTTTTTAAACATCTTTGCTTCCAACAAAGCTGCAAGCAGCCACAAATTAAAGTTGGAAGTTACTGAAAGAGAAAAGATGAAGATTGTAGAGCAAGATAACGATTGACAGACGACTTAATAAATTGCAAATTATATGAGTCAGGAAAGCAAGATGAAGGAAGCGAATTCCAAAGAGCTGATGTTCGAGGAAAAAAACTAGACGAATAAGCGTTTTTGGAGCACTTAGGAACAGTCACAGAAAAAGGATGAGACTTAATTGAATGAATTTGATCACGAGAATGAATTTTAGTAGATGGCAGAAGAGACGCTAGCTCTTTAGAGCTGTGCCCATTATAGTATTTGTAGAAAAGAGAAAGAGAAGCAACATTACGACGATGTGATAATGGTTGGAGGTTGGCTGCAAGAGCAGGTCCAACTATGTTTACATTGCGTTTATGCACCTTGTGTAAAAGAGAAAGAGCATCATTAGAGGATCCGCCCCAGATATGGCAACAATATTCCATACAAGGCCGGATTTGTGATTTATAGAGATAGAGAATAGAATCCGAAGTAAGAAAGTGACGAGCTTGATAAAGAGATGCAACCTTAGCAGATGCTAATTTTGCAACTGATTTGATATATGGTTTCCAAGAAAGATTGGAGTTAATCCTAGAAGATGAAGAGTAGGTGACTCATCGAGTACATCACCGTTCATAAATATAGGAAGATCTAAATTATTGCGATAACGATTGGCTGAAAAAAATTGAGTTTTATCTGAATTAAAGTTCACCAGCCACTGTGAGCCCCATGCTGTAGCAGAAGTAAGATCCTTTTCAAGCTCAAATGCCCCCTCCAAGCAATCAGAGGGTTTTTATCACGACAAGAATAAGTGGTAGTGTCATCAGCAAACAATGCCACCTTAGATGAGAGAATATCTGGAAGATCGTTAATGTAGATTAAAAAGAGTATAGGGCCAAGGATAGAACCTTGAGTAACCCCTGAAGTTACAGAATAAGAAGAAGAGTGTTGTCCATCGAGGACAACTTTTATGCTACGATTGGAAAGGAAAGATTCGATGATCTTAAAGATGTTGCCGGATACACCATAAGAAGAAAGCTTATGGAGAAGACTTTTTAATCTAACATAAGAAGAATTACTCTTTAATCTAACGTAACAATAAAGCAATATTTTTAAAGTCTTATTGTTGAAGTTTATTTTCCTTTTTTTCTATTAACTTACATCATTCTGTTTAAATTAGAACTCCAGTTTTCATTTTTTATAAAGAATGAATGAAAGTTTTGAAGTCATAACTGCTGCTAATTAGCAAACATTTTTACAAAATTAAATTATAAAAATTTCTTATGTTAAAAGTTTATTTATTTAAATTAAAATTTATTTAATTAAAAGTGTTTGACTTTTAATTAAATAATAAACTTTTTTTATTTAATTTTGTTAAAACGCTTGTTGAAAGCACCTTCTTTAAATAATATAATAAAATTTTAATATACAAATAAAGTTTTATTATAAGCTTTATAATACAAAAACATACTAATAAACATTCCATTGTTATATTATTAAAAATAATTTAAATATAATGATACATTTTTATTTTAAAGAATAACTTCAAAAAAACTAAATGTTTTTTAAAAAAGTCCTTAAAGTCGCATTTTTCATTCAATCAAAGGTTAATTACATAAAACGGACGCAAATAAAAATACCAAAAAATTTTAAACACTACTATATAAATGTGTCAATAGTTTTTTCACAATTCTTATTCATTTAAAGTTTAATTACATAAAAGGTAGCGCAAATAAAAATACCAATCATTTTAAATGCTACTTTAAAAATGCAACAATAGTTTTCTTATAATAAATATCATAAAATCAACAATAGTTTTCTTATAATAAATATCGTATTGTAACCGCTGAAATTGAAAAAAGATAAATAATCTTTTTTATAACTTTATATTCATCAAATATGAAAACATAATTTTATTCATAGTGAAAACACACCCTTTAAAAAACTCATTTGAGATATATATAGAACATAAATAAAACTTTTTTTTTAATGATAACGGACGACTCAAAATATGGCGGGCGACCAAGACTAACTAAACTATTACTCTCAGTCACCTGCCGGACGACCGACCAAAATCCTAGTGTACACCACTAATATATATATATTTAACCCTCGGAATTAGGGTTGGCATTGCGACCTCATTTTTCCTAATTCCGAGGGTTGTATATATATATATATGTATATATATACATATATATATATATATATATATATATATATATATATATATATATATATATATATATATATATATATATATATATATATATATATATATATGTGTGTATATATAT
The DNA here is from genome assembly GCF_038396675.1 of Hydra vulgaris. Taxonomy (NCBI): domain Eukaryota; kingdom Metazoa; phylum Cnidaria; class Hydrozoa; order Anthoathecata; family Hydridae; genus Hydra; species Hydra vulgaris. Next base: position 45,414,150 of record NC_088934.1, on the reverse strand, counting down.
ATATATATATATATATATATATATATATATATATATATATATATATATATAGAAAGATAGATATACACACACACTCAGATAATCGTGGTCTCAGGTGATAACCAAAATTACTATTTTTGTCAACAATTATTTGCTTATATCATATGCTTAAATTTTGAAAAAAATTTTGAATTGAGCTTATTTCTGAAAACAGAAATGTAATAACATAAACAAGAAAAATTATTTTCAATATTAAATAAGTATTGAATACAACAGTAGATATTATCAAAATGTAATGAGTATTTTGAAACACTATAGTAATTTCCAAAATAATTTTATTCCAGTTAATTTATTTTCCTTTCTAAATGGACCTTCCTTGCAATCAGCTGTTGCAATATAATGACAGTTTTTATAAAATCAATTATAATAATTTCCAATTTCTGACTGCTTCTAACTTTTAACGCCAAAAAATCAAATTTATAAGCCACACATGACAAAAATAGGTTTTAAGTTTTAGGTCAGAGTTCCCCAAATATTTTTATGGAACTTTTATCAGTGACTCTTCAGGATACTGAATCTAGAAGCTTAAAAATCAAAAGGTAGCCGTTTTTGGAAAAAAAGATTTCAAACTTTTGTCTATTATTTTATAAAAGGGGAGGGGTTGAGAGTTGTAAAGTTAAGGTTTTCCTTATAAAAAGTCAATATTAACACTTTCTAATGATGTTAAAGTTAATCCAGTATTGCATGCAATTAAATTTTGATCATCTTAAGATGTTAATTTTTAGTTATCTAAAATTCTCGAAGTTAGTTATCTCAAACATTAAAAAAGTTGTGATGGCCTTGAAATGGAGTAGAATTTTTTTTTAAAGAGAAAAAATGTCAAATTCTTTTAAAAAGACAATTCTTATTATCCATATTAACTCATATACCTTATTAACTATTCATGTTACAAAATGCAAATGTTAGAAAAAACTAAGATTTTTTTAAACTGTTAGCTAACAATTAAAAAAAATATTTGTATCCAATGTTTTAAATTTATAAACATATAACAAAATATCTGAACTTTTTAATCTATAAATTAGTACTGCTAAACAATTCAGCAATTCTTCTGCTTCTAAGAGAGTGCTTTGAGCTTGTTTGTGAAACATTGAATCGTTCGATTATTGGCTTCATTTTTGAATGAGCCGATTCAGATGCCTGTTCAATGTATCGTCCAAGAGAATGACCAGTAAGTTCAATAAATTGTTGCAAGTGAGCTGAGATTATATGTATTTTCCAGGTCACAGTAAGTTTCTTTCCTAGAAACTAATAAAATATTCTATAAGATAGATAATAATAATAGTATATTAATACAAAGCCAATTTAAAGCAAGTTCATTATATTTAACTGTACCTCTGAATAGTACTCTTGTGTGGCTTTGTAGGAACAAACAAAGTCAGTTATTAGTTGAAGATAACAAGGGTTAAGATAACTTCCGAAGGTTCCTTGAACTAATTTCTCAAATTTTCTCATTGGACATAGAAGTGGTAAGAGTTCAATTGGTAGCCTTAGTGAAAGCTGGTCGCAGTTTTTAAGAATAATCCTTCATGTATTGCCTTCATATGTTCCCCCATGGTATCCTCTTCTAATACATCTAAGTGAGTTGACCCATTCTTTGTATTCAGGCCAATAAAAATTATATAAGTTGATATATGATTTACAAATCCCATTAACATATGAAGCTCCGGCAAAGGAATTACTTCAAGAACTAGTTTTGACTTGTTTCTCTCCTTTATTAAGCATACATTCACCACATTCTATCAAAGTTTATTAATTTGATAACCAGTTTTGAAAAAAAAAATTTTTTTGTTTAATAAAAAGATTTTTAAATTTTTAAATTAAATAATAATTAACATTTACACCTTATAATCTTTCATTTCAGAACTTCGATAACCAGCTTCCATGTACCTCTGATGCCATAGATCCAATGATAAAAATGTTCTTGTCAACCCACCAAAAAGTTCACATTCTCCTTCACACCAAGCACAAGCATACATACCGCCATGAGACTAAATTTTCTTATGTTTTTTGAAAAATCCTAATTAACTAATTAAAAGTTACATAAATTAATTTTAAATCATAACTTAACATAAATTCCAAGAAGAATATTAATTATTTTCAAATTAGCTGCAAGAACATATTTACAATATTCTAGCTTTAGAAGATCTAATAAAATGGCTAAATTTTTGTGTGTCTCCTGCAAGTTTTCACAATATGCAAGAACTATGAAATGGTTAATTCCAGAGTATGTTCCATGAGAACTTTGATCTTCGCATCGTTCTTTTTCTGGATCAAAGAGGTTACAAATTACCTTAAGTGATCCACCTCCTACAAAATATTAATTTTAATTTAAAAAATATATATTAATAAGTTCTATTTTATATATAAGTTGTATAATATTTCTTTATCTAATAATGTTTTTACCTGAATCAATTCCAATTCGTATTAATGTTTGGAAAGGGTTTTGCTTTCTGGAAGTCATTACAAAGTTAAGCAGCTCGGTTAATTGACAAACATAAACAAGGTCTCTTGACACATCGGTTGACAACTTTATTTTTTTTCTTCTGCAAAAATTGTCTTCACATCATAAAATTCAGATAGGAGTTTACTTTTTTTGCAAAGTTTTTTTTAAGATTCGCCTCAAATTGAATTCCACTTTTCCTTAAGGATTTCAGAAGGATGCGTGATTTGAATTGACTAAGTCCAAGTCGAATAATCATTTTTTCAGTTTCTTCAAATTTGACTTTCCTAATAACTAATTGAGGAACACCAATAGTTATAGGTAATGGCAACCCACCTGAATAATAAAATACTTTAGATGATTTAATCAATTTGAAAACACTAATAAATCTAATAAACAAATTACCAGTATTTAAATGTGTCTGGATTCCATGCTTAAGTTTCTTTTTTTTAATAATCGATCTTAAAACATTTAAAGTGACTTTTTTCTGAACTTTTTTTGAAGCATTAAATAACTTAGCAGAAAGATTTGTATACACGTTCATTTCATTACATTGATGTCGAATTCCTCTCTTAATCGCACATAAGCAAACGTTACACATCCTATTCGAACTTACTAATTTCTTTGTTTTTTTCATATGTGGAAATCTGGATCTAGCTATTGAACAAACTGTGCATGTTTCACAATTTCTAGTGCTTACACATCTAGATAATTGGGAAGATTGCGATCGAGTTTTAACTGCATTTGGTATGTCTTTACTTTCTTTCAGTAAGTTTACATACTTTTTGCATGTTGGACAAATGCCTACATAAAGTAAATTAATTTTTAAATTATGATTATTTTCAGAAAGTATTTTTTAATAAAATAATTGCATTAGTTAATCATAATATGGAGTATACCTGTTGGATAACTGTACACAGATATTGAATATTCAGGTTTTACATACATTCTTATGTAAGCCTCTAATAACTTCGTGACTGGAATACATTTTAAGCATTTCTTCAAACAACAGCAACAAATAATTTTCTGATTCAATAAATGGTCTCGTTTTTCTTTGCTGTTTACTGTTTTGTTAGATAATATATTAGGCATTTTTCTAATAAAGTAACTTATGTTTAATATTAACAATAACGAAACAATAACTAGGGTTTGAAACATTCTATTGTTATATTAAACAAATAAATTACTATATAAATTAAAGAATGCTTCCATCAACAATTCTATAGGAATATTAACATCTTAAGATGATCAAAATTTAATTGCATGCAATACTGGATTAACTTTAACATCATTAGAAAGTGTTAATATTGACTTTTTATAAGGAAAACCTTAACTTTACAACTCTCACCCCCTCCCCTTTTATAAAATAATATACAAAAGTTTGAAATCGTTTTTTTCAAAAACAGCTACCTTTTGATTTTTAAGCTTCTAGATTCAGTATCCTGAAGAGTCACTGATAAAAGTTCCATAAAAATATTTGGGGAACTCTGACCTAAAACTTAAAACCTATTTTTGTCATGTGTGAAGCGGCTAATAAATATTTCTTAAAATATACTTTTTAATTCTCCCTATACAACTAAATCTACATGCTTAACTGGTTTATTTTTATAAATGTTACTTTTGTAGAATGATACAATGTAGTTAAAATAGATTAAAGTAAACAATAAGCACGTTTTACAAGCAAAATAGTATTTTAATTGGAAAAAATATTATTATCAAGTAAGTTATTATTTTGTGCAAAATTTAAATAGTTTAGTACTTTAATAAAGTGTTACTAATTTATTGCAAATAATTCATGTGTCTTGTAATAATAATATGAACAAAGTATTTAGTTTTAGAAAATAAAAAATGCCAAAATAAAAAAAAGGCCCTATACGCGATCGAAAAGTGAAGAGAATTACGGAGTTTGCCCTTGGGATTTAATTACAACGGATCCAAGCACATAACGACAGTTGATTCAATTTTATTACTTCTTAGATTGTTCTGACATGCCAAGCCAAACTTTTGGGCAATAGTTAAGCGTGTTTCATGTGTTTTAAAATCTATATGGTTATCTGTCAATCCACCATTGCCTTTAATAAACGATAAATCTTTTAAAACAAAAATTAAAAATCCATTTGCAACTGTAAAAAACATAAACTATAACACGCTAAAGCAAATATCAAACGAAACCTAGATTCTAAACTAGATAAACTTTTTGACATATCTGCTTGTTGCTGTTCATTGGATATTGTATCATGTAACAATGTTTATGTAAAGTGCAAAAAAGAAAAATGCAAAATGGAACACATTATTTGCATATGGCCTAAATAGGCAAAAGTCCCAATAGAAGAAAAAGCTTATACACGGGACTAGCGTTTAAAAACAGGACCAAAAGGGCTATTTCAGATGTCTTAGGTAGATACATCTGCTTTAAAACAAAACAGCAGTATTAAAGAGAAGAAAGGAAATATACCACATCACAAACATATTAATAATGAGCTTTCAAGTTTATTACCAGATCCCCCAGAATATATTTATTTGCGTGGCCTTAAAATTTCAATTTGTTTAGTATATATTTAACACTTATTTATAATAAAATCATAAGTATTTTAAATTTTTTACTTAAACAACAGGATGAATGGAAACCAAGTAAAAGAACTCAGGCAGATTATTGTATTCAAAAGTTTCCAAGATATGCAATGGAGCTGGTCAGAGGCGGATGTTCTTCAAATCTCGGCACAGCTCTTGGAAACGCCTTACTCCATAATATCAAGCATCTATTGCTACCGGAAGTTGACATCAATAATATTCTAATGGATAAGTTTAAATTAGACAGAGCTAAGTCAAAAGTAAAAATAATTTCAAAAAACGCAGATTCAGAAGAGAAGACACAACTATTTTCCATTGGTTTAGATGGAAAGATAGATAAGAATACGAAAATGTACTTAAAAACAAATAGTTCTGAAGGAAAAAATTTCATAACAGAATGTGTTGCTGCAGAGCATCATCTTACTTTGACATATGTGGATGGAAAATTTCACGGGATCTACTTGACACACAGAACAATACCCGTTGTTGGTGCTACTGGGGATATTCTTAAGACATTTAGTGTACTTGGAGAATATAACAGTCTGAAGAGCATTGGTGCTATTCTTTTAGACAATACTGCATCAAACACAGGTTGGAGAAGTAGCTTGGTGATTAATCTAGAAGAGTTGATAGGAAGGAAACTTCACACAAAAGGTTGTAGACTTCATCAGAATGAACTCCCACTAAAAGCCCTTTCTAAAAAATTAGATGGAAAAACAACCGGTCTACAAAATTTTAGTGGACTAATTGGGAAAAGATGCTCTGAAGACATTCATAGACAACCTCAAGTAGAGTTTAAGGCAATCCAAACTTCTATCACTGAAGGATATATTTCACATGAGATATTAAAAGATATAAGTCATGATCAAAAGCTTCTTTACAAATATTGTAAAGGTATTGGATTAGGTAAAGTAGATGACAAATAGGCTAATTGTAAAATAGGTCCAATGAATCATGCTCGATGGTTAATCCATTCTATACGAATTCTTTGTTACACTCGAGATATTCCTCCAAACGCAAGTCTGAAAAAGCTTAACCATTATAATGTTAAAGTTTATGCTCCATTGTGCTTTCATATAAAGAAATCTTCCAAATTGCAAGAATCCCCCCAGATTCTGTTTTCACTATTAATCAATTGAACCTTATTAAGTTTGATGATGTAAAAAGAATTGTAAAAAAAAAACATTCAAGGTAATGCTTTCTGTTTAATACCTGCAAATTTTCTCTATGCAATGGTTAAAAATAATGATGAACAGATCAGGACTCTCGGATTTGAGACAATACTCATTCTCAGGAAACAGTTAACTTTTTAAAATTAGTTTTTCTATTTATAGTTTATCAGGCATCTGTATACAAAGCTTTTTTAAAAATGCATTGTGCTGTATTTTATAATGTTAAGTTTTAATTAAGGTTATTTTTTTCGCAAGTTTTTTTAAAGTAACGATGTTTTTATTTTTAGAAACAAAAACAGTAATGGAATAGAAAGGAAAATCCCTCAACTAAATTGGAATGTTGCGAGCTGGATAACTCTTATTCATATTACTGATCTTGCTTATATCGAAATGGACCTGCCAACTACAAAAGAGTTTTTTGATGAAGA